>NC_139588.1:1953428-1955928 GCF_946808225.1 Silurus aristotelis | reverse complement strand
ACCATCTGAAACACTTACCCCATGCCCCGACCCCAAGACCCCCCAATCCCCTAACCACCTAACCCCTCAAACCCCTGACCATCCAACCCTGACCCTGACCATCCGAACCCTGACCCCTAAGCCTAACCATAACCCCTAAACCCCAACCAATAACCCCGACCACCTAAAACACTTACCCTAACCCCGACCCCAAGACCCCCAACCCTGGGAATCTAACCCAACCCCTGACCCCAACCATCCGGAACCTCCAACCCAAACCCTTGACCTCACGCCCTAACCATTTATCCCCTAACCCTCTAACCCTGACCATTTATCCCCTGACCCTCTAACCCCAACCGCTAACCCTAACCTTGACCATGACCATCTAACCGTAACCCTAACCCCCTAACCCCAATCCCCTGACCGTCTAACGTCCACCCTGACAATCTGACCGCCTAACCCCCTAACCCTAACCCCAATCCCCTAACCACCTAACCCTAACCCCAAACACCTGACCATCCAACCCTAACCCTGACCATCCAACGCTGACCCCTAAGCCTGACCATAACCCCCTAACCCCAACCAATAACCCCGACCATCTAAAACACTTACCCCGACCCCAAAAACCGCCAACCCTAGGAATCGAAACCAAACCCCTGACCCCGACCAATCCAAAACCTCCAACCCAAACCCTTGACCCCACGCCCTAACCATTTAACCCCTAACCCTCTAACCCAACCCTAACCCTGGCCCCAACCCCAACCCTCCAACCCCAACCCTCTAACCCTAACCATAACCATCTAACCCTAAACCTAACCCCCTGACCAGCTAACCCAAACACTTTACCCTCTAACCCCCCAAACCCATAACCCCAAACCCTCTAACCCTAACCCTCAACCCCAAACCCTAAACCTAACCATCTATCCCCCAACCCTCTAACCCAACCCGAACCCTGACCCTAACCCCAACCCTCTAACCCTAGCCCTTAACCCCCTAACCCTGACCCCCTTACCCTCTAACCCTAAACCCTAACCCCAAACCCTCTAACCCTTACCCTTAACCCCAAACCCTGACCGTCCGTCCCCTAACCCTCTAAACCGAACCCTAACCCAACCCAAACCATAACCCTAAACCTGGCCCCAAATCCCCAACCCTCTAACCCTAGCCATCTAACCCTAACCCCCTACGCCGCTAACCCTAACCCTCTAACCCTAAGGTCAAGGTCCCGGAGCGTTTCGTGTTACTTTGCCTAGGGAAAGCCACGCCGTCGCGGGTACGGAACTTAGAGTTTCGGCGACGTTTCATGTCGAAAAACGCACTAAGTCCAACTGTGGGACTTAGGTTTATTTTCGAAAAAAAAAAATTTTTTCCCCTTTTCCGAACATTTTTTCTGGTCTTTTCACACAAGACCCGCATCCACTACTGGGGGGTCAAGGTCCCGGAGCGTTTCGTGTTACTTTGCCTAGGGAAAGCCACGCCGTCGCGGGTACGGAACTTAGAGTTTCGGCGGACGTTTTTGTCCGCTAGCGGTAGTCGAGCGTTTTTGTCGAAAAACGCACTAAGTCCAACTGTGGGACTTAGGTTTATTTTCGAAAAAAAAAATTTTTTTCCCTTTTCCGAACATTTTTTCTGGTCTTTTCACACAAGACCCGCATCCACTACTGGGGGGGTCAAGGTCCCGGAGCGTTTCGTGTTACTTTGCCTAGGGAAAGCCACGCCGTCGTGGGTACGGAACTTAGAGTTTCGGCGGACGTTTTTGTCCGCTAGCGGTAGTCGAGCGTTTTTGTCGAAAAACGCACTAAGTCCAACTGTGGGACTTAGGTTTATTTTCGAAAAAAAAAAATTTTTTCCCTTTTCCGAACATTTTTTCTGGTCTTTTCACACAAGACCCGCATCCACTACTGGGGGGTCAAGGTCCCGGAGCGTTTCGTGTTACTTTGCCTAGGGAAAGCCACGCCGTCGCGGGTACGGAACTTAGAGTTTCGGCGGACGTTTTTGTCCGCTAGCGGTAGTCGAGCGTTTTTGTCGAAAAACGCACTAAGTCCAACTGTGGGACTTAGGTTTATTTTCGAAAAAAAAAATTTTTTTCCCTTTTCCGAACATTTTTTCTGGTCTTTTCACACAAGACCCGCATCCACTACTGGGGGGTCAAGGTCCCGGAGCGTTTCGTGTTACTTTGCCTAGGGAAAGCCACGCCGTCGCGGGTACGGAACTTAGAGTTTCGGCGGACGTTTTTGTCCGCTAGCGGTAGTCGAGCGTTTTTGTCGAAAAACGCACTAAGTCCAACTGTGGGACTTAGGTTTATTTTCGAAAAAAATTTTTTTTTTCCCTTTTCCGAACATTTTTTTTGGTCTTTTCACACAAGACCCGCATCCACTACTGGGGGGTCAAGGTCCCGGAGCGTTTCGTGTTACTTTGCCTAGGGAAAGCCACGCCGTCGCGGGTACGGAACTTAGAGTTTCGGCGACGTTTCATGTCGAAAAACGCACTAAGTCCAACTGTGGGACTTAGGTTTATTTTC
>NC_139588.1:1678428-1943428 GCF_946808225.1 Silurus aristotelis | reverse complement strand
AACCACCTAACCCCAAAACCCCTGACCATCCAACCCTGACCCTATCCATCCAACCCTGACCCCTAAGCCTAACCATAACCCCTAACCCCAACCAATAACCCCAACCACCTAAAACACTTACCCTAACCCCGACCCCAAGACCCCCAACCCTGGGAATCTAACCCAACCCCTGACCCCAACCATCCAAAACCTCCAACCCAAACCCTTGACCTCACGCCCTAACCATTTATCCCCTAACCCTCTAACCCTGACCATTTATCCCCTGACCCTCTAACCCCAACCGCTAACTCTAACCTTGACCATGACCATCTAACCGTAACCCTAACCCCCTAACCCCAATCCCCTAACCGCCTGACCCTCTAACCCTAACCCCATAACCCCCTAACACCAACCCCTAACCCTCTAACCCTGACCGCCTAACCCTAACCCCCTAACCTTAACCCCTGACCCAACCCTAACGCTAACACAACCCCAACTCTAACCATAACCCTGGACCCTGACCCAAACCCCCAACCCTCTAACGTCCACCCTGACCATCTGACCGTAACCCTAACCCCCTAACCCTAACCCCAATCCCCTAACCACCTAAACCTAACCCCAAACACCTGACCATCCAACCCTAACCCTGACCATCCAACGCTGACCCCTAAGCCTAACCATAACCCCTAACCCCAACCAATAACCCTGACCATCTAAAACACTTACCCCAACCCCGACCCCAAAACCGCCAACCCTAGGAATCTAAACCAAACCCCTGACCCCAACCATCCAAAACCTCCAACCCAAACCCTTGACCCCACGCCCTAACCATTTAACCCCTAACCCTCTAACCCAACCCTAACCCTGGCCCTAACCCCAACCCTCCAACCCCAACCCTCTAACCCTAAACATAACCATCTAACCCTAAACCCAACCCCCTGACCAGCTAACCCAAACACTTTACCCTCTAACCCTAAACCCATAACCCCAAACCCTCTAACCCTAACCCTCAACCCCAAACCCTAAACCTAACCATCTATCCCCCAACCCTCTAACCCAACTCTCTAACCCAACCCGAACCCTGACCCTAACCCCAACCCTCTAACCCTAGCCCTTAACCCCCTAACCCTAACCCCCTTACCCTCTAACCCTAAACCCTAACCCCAAACCCTCTAACCCTTACCCTTAACCCCAAACCCTGACCGTCCGTCCCCTAACCCCTAAACCAAACCCTAACCCAACCCAAACCATAACCCTAAACCTGGCCCCAAATCCCCAACCCTCTAACCCTAACCATCTAACCCTAACCCATACCCCGCCAACCCTAACCCTCTAACCCTAAGGTCAAGGTCCCGGAGCGTTTCGAGTTACTTTGCCTAGGGAAAGCCACGCCGTCGTGGGTATGGAACTTTGAGTTTGGGCGGACGTTTTTGTCCGCTAGCGGTAGTCGAGGGTTTCTTGTCGAAAAACGCACTAAGTCCAACTGTGGGACTTAGGTTTATTTTCAAAAAAATTAATTTTTTTTCTTTTTCCGGACATTTTTTGGTCTTTTCACACAAGACCCGCATCCACTACTGGGGGGTCAAGGTCCCGGAGCGTTTCGTGTTACTTTGCCTAGGGAAAGCCACACCGTCGTGGGTACGGAACTTAGTGCGTTTTTCGACAAGAAACGTCGCCGAAACTCTAAGTCCAACTGTGGAACTTAGGTTTATTTTCGAAAAAAAAATCTTTTTTTCTTTTTTCGAAAATTTTTTTTGGTCTGTTCACACAAGACCCGCATCCACTACTGGGGGGTCAAGGTCCCGGAGCGTTCCGTGTTACTTTGCCTAGGGAAAGCCACGCCGTCGTGGGTACGGAACTTAGAGTTTCGGCGACGTTGCTTGTCGAAAAACGCACTAAGTCCAACTGTGGGACTTAGGTTTATTTTCGGGAAAAAAAAAAAAATAATAATTTTTCTTTTTTAGAAATTTTTTTTTTGGTCTTTTCACACAAGACCCGCATCCACTACTGGGGGGTCAAGGTCCCGGAGCGTTTCGTGTTACTTTGCCTAGGGAAAGCCACGCCGTCGTGGGTACGGAACTTAGAGTTTGGGCGGACGTTTTTGTCCGCTAGCGGTAGTCGAGGGTTTCTTGTCGAAAAACGCACTAAGTCCAACTGTGGGACTTAGGTTTATTTTCGGGGAAAAAAAAAAAAACCCTAACCCTAACCCTAACCCTAACCCTCTAACCCAAACCGCCAACCCTAACCTTAACCATAACCATCTAACCGTAACCCTATCCCCCTAACCCCAATCCCCTAACCACCTGACCCTAACCCTAACCATATAACCCCATAACCCCCTAACACTAACCCCTAACCCTTTAACCCTGACCGCCTAACCCTAACCCCCTAACCTTAACCCCTAACCCAACCCTAACGGTAACACAACCCCAACTCTAACCATAACCCCCAGACCTGACCCAAACCCCAACCCTCTAACGTCCACCCTGACCATCTGACCGTAACCCTAACCCCCTAACCCTAACCCCAATCCCCTAACCACCTAACCCTAACCCCAAACCCCTAACCATCCAACCCTAACCCTAACCATCCAACCCTGACCCCTAAGCCTAACCATAACCCCTAACCCCAACCAATAACCCTGACCATCTAAAACACTTACCCTAACCCCGACCCCAAACCCCCAACCCTAGGAATCTAACCCAACCCCTAACCCCAACCATCCAAAAGCTTTAACCCTAACCCTTAACCTCAGACCCTAACCATTGATCCCCTAACCCTCTAACCCAACCCTAACCCTAACCCTCTAACCCCGACCGCTAACCCTAACCTTAACCATGACCATCTAACCGTAACCCTAACCCCCTAACCCCAATCCCCTAACCACCTAACCCTAACCATATAACCCCATAACCCCCTAACACTAACCCCTAACCCTCTAACCCTGACCGCCTAACCCTAACCCCCTAACCTTAACCCCTGACCCAACCCTAACGCTAACACAACCCCAACTCTAACCATAACCCTAGACCTGACCCAAACCCCAACCCTCTAACGTCAACCCTAACCATCTAACCGTAACCCTAACCCCCTAACCCTAACCCCAATCCCCTAACCACCTAACCCTAACCCCAAACACCTAACCATCCAACCCTAACCCTAACCATCCAACCCTGACCCCTAAGCCTAACCATAACCCCTAACCCCAACCAATAACCCTGACCATCTAACACTTACCCTAACCCCGACCCCAAACCCCCAACCCTAGGAATCTAACCCAACCCCTAACCCCAACCATCCAAAACCTCTAACCCTAACCCTTAACCTCACGCCCTAACCATTTAACCCCTAACCCTCTAACCCAACCCTAACCCTAACCCCAACCCTCTAACCCCAACCCCTAACCTTAACCATAACCATCTAACCCTAAACCTAACCCCCTGACCAGCTAACCCAAACACATTACCCTCTAACCCTAAACCCATAACCCCAAACCCTCTAACCCTAACCCTTAACCCCAAACCCTAAACCTAACCATCTATCCCCTAACCCTCTAACCCAACCCTAAACCCTAACCCTAAACCTGACCCTAACCCCAACCCTCTAACCCTAGCCCTTAACCCCCTAACCCTAACCCCCTTTACCCTCTAACCCTAAACCCTAACCCAAAACCCTCTAACCCTTACCCTTAACCCCAAACCCTAACCGTCCGTCCCCTAACCCTCTAACCCAAACCTAAACCCTAACCCAACCCAAACCATAACCCTAAACCTGGCCCCAACCCCAACCCTCTAACCCTAACCATCTAACCCTAACCATCTAACCCTAACCCATACCCCGGATTAACCCTGCCACGCCCCCCTCAATAGCAGTCACGCTGCTTTCCAAGATTACCGACAGCTGTGGCTCATTAAAGAACAGACTACTTAAACTCATGTTCTTGAGTCACAGGCTGTCAGTCGTTATATCGTCAAACTGGACAATTTAACTTGATGCCAGTTGTATGCACTGCTATTATACAATTTACAAAGTGCATATGACATTGGAACAACATAAAGGTGAGTAAATAATGACAGAATTGTAATGTTTATATAATAACAGTAAAATAATAATAATAATAATAATAATAATAATAATAATAATAATAATAATAATAATTGTTTGGGTTTTTTTTGTTTTTGCTTTTGTGTTGAGAAATCATTAAAAAAAAAGATTTAAATGTAGAGTAAAATGTACTCAATTTGAAGAAAATTTGACTCTATTCCATATAACATGGTCCCTCTCTAAAATAGTCATTTTTCACATTAACTCTTGTACTATTGTACACAGTTCTGAGCTACTTGAAATTGCCTCTGCTACTTTTTAACTCTATTCAGAGGTACTTTGAATAGAGTAAGTTCTTTAGAGGTCACTTAGAATTGAGGATAAACTGAGGAAGGAAATTTCTTGCAGAGTAAATTCAAAGTTATTCTTCTGAATTACACCATTCATGTTTACCCATTAAAAGGACCTAAAATGAAAAACCTGCTGTTCAGTCTTAAAAGCAAAAATGAACAAACTATATACTCATGTCTCACAAATTTTACTTTTTAAAGCTTATTTTGTAAAAATATTAATAATGATTCTGATATGACAAACAGGACGAATTACATGTAACTATATGGTACAATAAACAAATCAGAATCACAACCATAAGACATCGGAATGTGAAATTGTTTGTGGTGCAAGATATCCTTAACATTCAAAACACAAGGTGCTTCTCTGGTATGTGCAATTTTGTAAGCATAAATATGTTCAGCTAAACAAACAGTTTTCAGTGCAGTTGTTATTAAAACAACATGTTCATCTTTGACAACAATATTCTGGATTACATGAAATACAGGCATGTCATGTTGAACCTGAACACAAACTGCTAACCCTGACCAATATATATTTCCACATTACACAGACCCATTTCACATTTTATTCAATAGGACCTAATTTCATGTTATTTAGCACTGGTGTTTCTTTGCTAATGTTTTAGTTATGTTTTAAAACATTTTCAGCTGCTTTTTAAACACGTTAATCTTTGCTTCGTAACGCATGCACCAACAATGTAGCATTGGTCAAATTTTCCGCATACAACTAGGGTGATGCACCATAAAATGATGCTTTGGCAACAATTTCTTAATCAGGGAACAAATGCTTAAACAAACTGTGGTGCTCTGCAATCAGGTGTTTTAAGTAAATGTTAATACCGAGGGATATAAATGAAGAAAACACTATACTGACTATCTGAAGCAATAAAATGAACAAATACCAGTGCTGATCATTAGGACACACAATATCTCTAAAAAAAATTGATAACGCAGTAAACACCAGCTCTGAGTGGCATTTAAGCCCAAGTCATTGGAACCCTCTCTTAATTCTACACCAGGAGGTTTGTTGTTTTGTTCCATAAAGCCATAGTTAAAACTCTTCTGTGTACTTCTGCTGATGTGGTTTAATTGCCAATCAGGTGCTGAATGAGTAATTTCATCTCATATTGTGCAACGCCCTCTAATATATCATGCATAATATCAACTGAAAAATTTGCAGTGGTGTGAAAATATTGCAAAGAATTTAAAAGGCAAAACTGTCTATTATATTTGTTTCTAGGGGTACAGACTCACAGTTTGAATTTGTGTTTGGTAAATCACCTACATCCCCTAATAAAATGGAGTTGGCAGTGGATGAGCTTTCACCAAAATCAAGGCATGAACTGTCAATTGCACAACATTTGCTGAGATGCTTTCGTAATCCAGAAAAACTATGGTAAACATGTAAACAACCTCTTTGAGCACATTGTAACTTAAGTCTTTTCCCTGAACAAAGGCCATGGACTAACTTATAGTGCCTTATAAGGGAATTGGCATCGGCATGCCCCCTTTTACAAATATAACAAATCATCTGGTTACTGGAGCATTCTAGCTCTCAACTCAGCCACTCTGGGATTCACCTTGGTGACTTCAACATCTAGATCATAAACAGTGGTTTGCAGAAAGCTATACACATTGGTCAGTTGCTGACAGTATGAGGTGCCAAAGACAAAGTGAGCTTTGAAAAGCTCATCAACACAGGCCAGTGAATTAGAGGCCTTGCATGGTAGAGCATGTTGGTCAATTACAATAAACCAATTTTGGATCCTACCTTTCTTTGGTCCGACAGCAAGTAGATACGGCTGGGGACTTTCTCCAATTCTATCCAGGTGCCCTTGGATACTGGTACCAGTCTGTGAAAGAATGAAAAGATATTAGAGCCTAACAGTTAAAGTCAATATTCAGCATGAATAAAGATGCATTGATGTCTTCCACTAAAGTTTCTGTACATACTTCCAAGAGATTACAATAGATTGTTACTAAGTTTGTGTGAAGTAGAAAAGAATGAAAGAATTTGGAGGACAGATGATCTTTAAGTACCTGTCTGAGAAATAAGCAAGTTCAAGGTCACACAGTCTTGTGAAATTCATCAAGGTGAATAGAGCAGATCAATTGACACTATTTTATACTGTTCCTTTACTATCACATGCTTGTATAGCTGAGATTTTTCCCGTTTTTTTGGGGCCTTGACTTGAAGGTGGCAAAAGGTGAACCAGAATCAAAATTGACGACATGTCGTTGTCCCAACCTGGAGACATGGAAAACAAAGTGATTTCTTTTAAAGGCCTGTAATTTTGGTTTTTAGCTAGAAGGTGTTGAACATACCATCCCACTCAGTTTCACTTGACTTAACATTACTTGGAAGATGAGCCTGTATAAATACATTAACTGGTATTACAGTATTGACTACAGGTGTACAATGTCATACAGTTAAACTGTATCTACAAGACATAAACCATGCTTTTGTTATTTAGAGCTCCAAATGAAAACAATTTCAGATTGTAAATCTGCAACTCCTGTATGTGGCCCTTGTGCATTAAAGGGTAGAGCAGGGTAGAAATGTTAGAGCAACAAGTGATTTTCATACAGTTTACCCAATACAAGTCGGTATGAAACATGCATGTCTAATGGGTAAAGTTGTGACCACATTTGAAACTTTTGCCATGAATGCTTAATTTCATCTTAGTTAATGTAAGCTATAGCACAATATAGTTACCTTCTTCAACTTCATTGGCTTCAGCATTTTGTATGAGGTCTTGAAGCTCACAAGTCTGTGTGAGGCCACGGCTCTGGGCAATAATCTTTGGTTTTATGCTGGTGGACCACTTCAACAACTTTGCAGCGGTTGCATCACCAAATGGAAGTCTAAAATCCTAATCAATCTGCCAAAGATAATAAAAGTCAGTACCACAGTAGGAACTAAGTTTGTTTACCGAACAAGTGTGTGTTATGGCAGAACAACAGAACTTGATTTTATAATTCTCACATACCAAGCAAGCCTGGTATAGACTTTTAGTGCGAGCGTATTCACTTGCAGTCTTTTCACCTCCAGGGCTGGTCTTTAGGATATCTTCGATCATCTGAAAGAGGGGATTATATAATATTGAGCAAAGATGAGAAAATAACAACTGGCAACTGTATATAGTTCCAAATATCTTTAATATTTAAATAATTATATATATGTGTAATTTAAAGACAAGATTAGTGATCCTTACTTGACCAAGATGTTCCTCTGCTTGATTTTTTTAGGAGGTGCCATCAGAATCTCCAACTGAGCTTGAGCTTAAAGAATCTTCAATATAAACCATACCTATAGTCTGATTAACTGTTCATACTATTTTTATATCATGTTATACAGCTATTGAGAATTAGTACAATAGACACATTAGTCTATGCAAAAATATATTGGTGAGTATTGCTGAAAATAAACACAAAAATGTATAAGCATGTAAAACATTTTACCATCAAAACATTCTTTGCATGGGATCCAAATTTCTAGGACACAAGGTCTGGTTGTGTCAGCAGGTATTTAAATGCTTCCTCATCAACCTTAGAGTCATCAAAGACTTTCACATCCATTGTAGGAAGATCAAATTTCTTGCCAACTGAAGGATGACAAAACATTGCCAAAATAACAAAAACCAGCAATGCCAAAGGAAGTTAGAGTTATTTTTATACCCCATAAGATACAACCATAAACTTAGTTTAATACTATTAAAATGTTTAGAAGGAAACATATTAATGAAATTAACAATGTTAAAGTTTCCCTCTTACCACATTCCAAAAACGTTTGAAACGTAAATGGTTTTGAAGAAAAAAATATATTTTTTGCTATCTTTGAACGTCCCTCTAACAACGTTGTTGTTTTGCATCCTGAAGGAAGCAAAAAGACGAACACAATAATACTCACCGTCATTCAACATGGATTCTTTTTTCTTCACTCCTGTGTTTTTAATTTCTAATAACTGTTCAGCAGTTTATGCATGGTGCTAGCATGCTAGCCCTATTCAGACCATTTTTCTCATGGATGTCTGAAAATATAATTCAAATGGCACCTCAGTGATAAAACTCATGCATTCGGATGGCGATTTATTCACGATTATGGAGCGGGTTTTAAAGAACAAATATTCTTTAATCAATGATCAAAAGCCCAACAACGAGCTTGTGAATGAAAGGGTACAACATTCTGGATTCAGACGCCAAAAAAATAACGAATAGCCCCTGTAAATGTTGATAATACCTTACATTACCGTGAGAAATTCGAGTCTAAATAGGGCTAATGCACATCAAAATGGCCTCCAGCAATCCAGTTAAGGCTCCAGTTTAACTCTTTACCGAGTCAAGTACATGTGGTGCACAACTCGATCCACGCCACAATAATTTAGCTTACAAACGTTTAATAAACAGTTGGCAATTTCACTTGTGTTATTTAACGTCCGTTACATTTGTAATCTATTGGATATTGATATGAGCTCAAAACAGAGGCTCGAAACTAAAAGAAATAAGAAGACTTACTACATCTAGTCAAAATGCGCCTTCTCTTCTGATTCCACAAGCTGCACCACTGGATGATCGTGTAGAGTACCACAAATTAATGAAACTCTGTGAGGAGACAAAGGGGAGGAGTCACAGTTACTCTGTTATTTTGTTCTCACTCTACTGACACATTTTACTGTGTACACTCAAAATAGAGCAAAAACAACTAGTTTTGAGGAAAAGAACATTGACTCTGCCATTTTTCCTGTGTACAAAGGAGTATAAGCCGAGGAGCTGTGGGTAGTGTGAGCATCCTTTCTACATCAGCAGCAGTGGCAGGTGCCTGGGACACAGTTAGTAATGATGTTGGACAAAATAAATAAAATAACAATGCCAATGGATTTTACTTTAAATTTAAAAAGATCATCCACTTTGCATGTCAAGACAATCATAGAATAGAAACAATTTTTACTTACATTTGCAAAAAGGATCAACCCTTCCAGGCTCTCAGAGAAGTGAGCCATAAGAAGCTGAATAGCACTGAAAGGGAGCTCAAGGTTTGGACGCCGTGAAAGGACATCTGCATTGGTGGGTTTGTTGGTGAAAAACTCTATGATGGCTTTGCCACACTCTTCTACGGCAAGCTCAAATGCACGCAGCGCTTTGATATTAGTAAGTAGTTTAAAATGACCATGAAGTGCATTCTGAGTGAAAAGGTATGGTCAACGCTTTCTTAACCTTTCTGAGTGAAAAGGTATGGCCATCGCTTTCTTAAATCTGCAATGGCTGATGCTGGTAGCATATTTATTTGCTGGCGCTGCAGGCAGAAGGTCATTTCCAAGAGTTGATTTACTTCCGCTCTTTCTGCCCCATTTTTTCCATCTCCTCCATACGCTGACGTTTTTGTTCCACTGTTTCGTTTGTCTCCTCTGGTGGCGCTCTGGCTGGAATCTGGTGCAGCTATATGTATCAGTAGGCCCTCTCTTTAGTCCATCATTAGATGGTGTGTCGGTGTTGACGAAAGCTACCGGTGCGGTTCATATTCTTAATTCGGTTCTTAATTTGAATCAAGATTGAGGTATAGCCATTTCCTAGTAGCTGACCACTGTCACGTTGATCAGAAAAAAAACGCTGCCAGAGAAGGCCTCTTGCCTTCAGCAACTGCTGAATGAATGTCTGCAGGCATGAGAGACCACGGCACCTCAAATGAATGTCTGCAGGCATGAGAGACCACGGCACCTCAAATGTCTCTGGCCATAATTTTTTGACAATGGAGGATGGGCCACAGTCTTCAGAGCTGCTGGATTCTGGATTTGACAAAAAACGCTGCCAGAGAAGGCCTCTTGCCTTCAGCAACTGCTGAATGAATGTCTGCAGGCATGAGAGACCACGGCACCTCAAATGTCTCTGGCCATGATTTTTTGACAATGGAGGATGGGCCACAGTCTTCAGAGCTGCTGGATTCTGGATTTGACAATGAGGCTACACTTGACTGACTGTAGCAAGGATGTTTTGAACCACTGCTGACTGCTGGGGTAGCTGGAGGGAGTATTTAGCAAAGTTCAGAGTTTAAAAAGAGAAAACAAGCGATATTTTCCCTTGTGGACACACGGCCAGGTGAGATTTTGACTCATGTTTTGTGTGGTATATTTTGTGTTGTTTTTTCGCTTTAATTTTATTTATATTTGTTGAAATGTGATTATTTCAATCCGCCCACACAAAGATGCAAATGATGTATTAAATGAATAGGAAGACTTTTTCTCGATTTATGTGTAAACGGATTGTTCTGTGCAAATTCGTTTACACAAGTTGTATTAAGTTTTGAATAACTTTTCAAAACTTTTAAATAATTTGGTCCAAATACCAGACCCAGATGCTCACACCTACATATCTGTTAGAGGGAATATTTCTGGAACACACACACATTTGTCAATTGTCTTGCGTACAGTCAAGCATGGTGGTGGTAGCATCATGAGCTGCGGTTTATTGTAACTCAAGTTCAGGGTGTAACTGAATCTGTGACCTGGATAGTTCGAGACTTTTCATTTGGAACCGGACTAAGAGTCTTCTTCTTCTTCTTCTTCTTCTTTCGGCTGCTCCCATTAGGGGTCGCCACAGCGGATCATCCGTCTCCATACCACCCTGTCCTCTATATCTGCCTCTTTACCGGACTAAGAGTAACTCGCGATAATCCTGATGGCTCGCCAGAAGCCGTGAGTGGCTCAAAAGTTTGAAGTGACATTTAAAAACAGAGTCTATACTAATAAATTACATACAAATGTTTGAAAATTTTTTTTATATATATACACTAAAATGTTACCATGATTGATACGGTTTTAATGAGTGCTACTTTAAAGCGTCATCATACTCAGCACCACAGTTGTGTTTTTGCACCTGCAACAATTGGAACAACTCTGACCTCAAAGATTATTGTGCATCTTTTCCATAGCAGAAATTGAAAAATTCTCCGGATTTAGGACCATTTTTGGATGTCTTGTACTGGTCGCTAGGATTGACAAACTTGACTTTTGTAAAAAACATTACAGTGGGATAATCTGTATGATGCTACTTAAAGTTTTAGATGTACAGTAAAGCGCTAACTTATGCTCATTTTACATTGTTTAGATTGTCTCCATTAAGTAAAAAACGTGAATGCATCCTAAAAGCTCTTACCGTCTACCTGAATGAAGACCATCAAACCTTTTGATGGAGTATATGGTAAGTCATTTACATTTTTTTTTTTATGTATTTTATGTTTCTGTGCAACCAACCCCTCCTCCTCTCCCCCTTAATCTGTTGGTAATTCTCTTTGTATACAACACCACCCTGTTATTCCATGACATCGTACATGAAGGAGCAGATGCTACAGACCCTTATGAAGATGTTGGCATCATCAATAAAGGGATCCAGAAATTAGAAAACAATGTGGCAAATGCATGTTCTGTGATACTTGGTCTAATTTATGCATTAAACTTGGCTTACTCACAAGACCTAAGATACACTTTTGAAGTACAGTGGAATCCACTTATCTCGACCTCGGTTAACTCGCCAACCCTATTAAGTCGACGTTTTTGAAGTAAAACCGCCAAATTCTCGCTTTGTCTTAGCATTTTTTGATCGGTTATGTCGATTATTTTATGTCGACGAACCCTAATATCTCGAGCACAAGGGGGGGAAATTTGCCACTTAACGTCGGTTATGTCGATCCGCATCCAATCGCCGGCTTTTGCCACGTTTATTTATTTATTAACGCACATCATGTACATAAAGAAATTTCAAGCACGTTAATATATTGCCGCCATATTGGTTTTTGTTTATCTCGATCATCGGTTATCTCAACACTTTTTGCCGTCCCCTAGACCCTCGACATAACCGGGTTCCACTGTATTTCAAAAGTTATTTATGAAACTAGATGCAAACAAGCTGTCAAACAAACATTAGAAAATAAGACTTTTGTATTATTATTTGTTTTCTAATTTTTTTTATTTATTATAAAGAAGCATACTTATCGTTTTATTAGTATGTTTTGTAATAAGTAAAAATAAATTAGATTTTTGAAAAAGTAATATTCATTCATTCATTTTCTCCCGCTTATCCGTAATTCGGGTTGCGGGGGCAGCAGTCTAAGCAGGCCCCCGCCTTCGACTGCTGCCCAATCCTCACAGCACTGTCCCTTACGGTCCCTCCTGCAGGTGGTGAGCCCACGGGAAGGCGGCCCCACGTCACTCTGACATCACGGACCTTGATATTTCCCTCGTAAGGGACCCCCGGAGCATAGAGGGTTAAGGGCCTTGCTCAAGGGCCCAAGAGTGGCAGCTTGGCGATACCGGGGCTTGAACCCCAGACCTTCCGATCGACAACCCAGCACCTTAACCGCTGGAGCCACCACTCCCCCCCTGAAAAAGTAATACAGTTTTCATATTTTGTACTGTACACATTCTTGTTGGATAAAAAAAGTACCGTATTTTTCAGACTATAAGCCGCTACTTTTTTCCCACGTTTTGAACCCCGCGGCTTAAACAACGAAGCGGTTAATTTATGAATTTTTCCTGGGTTTTTCCCGGTTTTACAAACTTCAAGCCAAAAAACTGAACCCCATAACATTAGACCAATTAAATTTCCGAACGGAAACGAAAAAACACACTTTACCTGTGTTCTGAGCTGCACAGCATCGGGAGAAAAAACTTTTTTTTTTTTACGCATGACGATGCCAAAAGATAAACTCCCGAGAGAAATAGTTGTGAAAGGAAGGAGGAAGACAGTGAATAATGACTTTCTTGGCTACTGTTTAGATACAAGCCGTTGTAAAGCATTGAGTGTGGGTGAAGGGAGAGCTCACTAACTCCAGTTGCAACAGAAATCATATAAGCACAGACAGCTTTCCAAAACTCGTGCTTTTTTATTTTTCTTGGCAACAGCGTTACGGGTTAGTCAAAGAAACTTAAAAATGAGCATCAGAAAATAATAAGGACATATTCCTCGGTCTCCACACGCACACACACACAGTAATAGCGGAAGAATGCAGTGACATGCTATTCCCAAAATGCCGCTCTGCTCTTAAAGGAACCACAACATATTTCACCCGTTACACCATGTAACAGACACTGTCTTTCGGTAAAGCCTGTGTAAAGTTCATTAGTCTCAGTGTAGACAGTGTAGGCTTATTTAGGTTTAACATAGAAATATTTGTCAAATTCAGTGGGGGCTTATATAAGGGTGCACTTTATAGTCCGGAAATTACAGTAACTGTAGATTCATTGAATAAACTAATCAATAAAACTGGGTTCTTTGTTTTGGTTAAAGGCAACAATATACATTTTAGAATAATTGAACTTAATTAACTTAAATATAGTAAAACTAAATGAAGAACTTTAAGTTGATTTACTAAACAACATTACATTAACCTTATTTAATGAACTTAAGTTTACTGAAATCAATATTGTTACTTAAATGCAGCCTAACTGAGTTACGTGGAACCTGTTGAGATAAAAAAGTTAAGTAAAGCCGACATATCATCATTTTTTTGAGTGTATTTTAAACTGATGTGACCCTTGAATTATCACACAGAGACTATTCCCTTACTGAAGCTAAAGGTATATCAACATTCCATGTGTTCCTTCACCAGCTTCTCCGGATCTTTATTCAAGTACACACAAAGCCTCTTTAGGATGCATTCACGTCCAATATCAATGTTCTGCAAATCAGAGAATAAACACGTGAATTTCAAGTCCAGTAGATTCCACACAGCTTATGGTTTTTTGCGAGAAGTTCCCAGAGGATTGCAAACCTCAAAATCATCTATGTATAAGCTTACCAAAATTCCCAGCTCATTCCCTGACAGAAAACTGTTTTCCTGAAAGTGTGCCCCATCCTGAAATGATCTGTAAAGTTGCCTTCTTTTTTTTCACATGCAGCAGAAGTGCAGGGAACACTATGCCATTGGTCCCAAGGTCTTGCAAGTCTTTTATCAAGCATCCCGTGACCAATTCCACATTCTCAACATACATTCTCTGGATGTTTTGGGGGCTTCTTTCTCCTACCGTTCTCTAGAATCTCCAGGTTCTCCACACTAGTCATGTTAGTTTCAAAGAGTTGATTGAAAGGGATTCGCTAGGAAGAGTGAGTGTGTGTGTGTGTGTGTGTGTGTGTGTGTGTGTGTGTGTGTGTGTGTGAGAAAGAGAAATTCGATATCGACATATTTAAAATTATTAGCATTTTTCTTCCCTTTTAATTTCTGGGAAAAGTTAATTCAATCGACAGTTTGCGACAATTTCCGCACATCATATAGAAACATGGCCAATTGGTGGAAAACTACATTTATTGAGTGTGTGTGTGTGTGTGTGTGTGGGGGGGGGGGGGGGGGGGGGGGGGGGTTTAATATTTGTCACGTATTCTCGGAGTCAGCTTTTTAAAAAAATAATTTAAAGCACGCGGACAAATATGATTTTGTGCTAATAAAATGCGTTCCCCCGTCGTTAGAATGATGACGCCCTGAGTGGGAAAAAAAGGCGGAAGATGTGTGTGAAAGAGCGCGTGCATGAGCTCTTGTAGGGAAGTATGAAGTGAAGTATGAGCGCGTGTTTATGCATGTTAGGCTAGCAAGCTAGCGAGCAGCTCTTTTAAAGAAGGTTAGAAATGGACAAAGCAGTCTTGGGTTTGGGCAAAAATATCCTTTAGGATTTAGAGCTTCTTTTTAATAGCCAAGTGCTAAAACATAGTGTGAATGGCTGTCAGTCACCTGCCCTACCCCCAGCACAGCATAGGCTTTTTTACTCATTCAAGCAACTTAACTGCAGCCAGAAAGTCCCACAGAGAAGCAGCAACTGAGGGGAACTGGAGTAAATAGAGCAGCTCGCCTGGCAAATCATCTCACCTCATGAGAGGAAACTCAGCACTAAAATACATTTTAACCTGTGAAAATACAAGTAATATTTAGAAAATGGCTATAATTCCTAAATCATTATTGCAGTAAATGAATCACAGTAATATGATGTGTAGTTCTCTGAAATATGAAGTGTTTGAGTTTAGTCATGTGTAAAAGTGTTTTATGTGAGTGTAAATGACCGTATATGGTTGTGTCACTTTAAATTTTTCTTGAGGATGTTACATGTTTCAGCATGATTCTTGAGCATGTTAGGTTATGCAGTAGGGGGAGTAACACAAAGGTAATTAGATCAGCAGAGAGAAGAGCGAAGATGCATGTTACTCCACATCCATGTGTATATATATATATATATATATATATATATATATATATATATGTGTGTGTGTTTTCCAGTGAGCAGAGACTAAATTCTGCTTAATTTAATTTTAGTTCCCTTTGGTAAAGCGGAGCGAGGTATGTGATGTCGACATATGTTACGTGTTATAGTTTATTATAAATCCTGTTAGCATGTACATGTTATCCATTGAGCTCTTTTTGTTAATTAATCGTTTCATATTGTCTTCATTCACTTTATCATTTATATTTTATATGTTTCTCTGTAAATGTGAACTTTATTTATAGTGTTTTTTTTGTATATGAGTCGTATTTATTTGTTATGTTGTTTCTTTGTGTAGTTTCACGGTGCTACGCAAACTAAGGTTTAATGGCGTTCTTCACGAGCAAAATAAAGAAAGAAGCACCCGTCGGAAACTCTCTGTGTCTCTTTTATGGATACCATTGGGCAGCTACAGTGAGTTTATTTGTCTGGTTGGAGTGTGTGATGTATTGTGGCGGTGTGCATTGCATTTCTGAAGAGCTTTACGATGCTTTTTAAATGATGATCATTTATGTAAATGATTTCTTATGTATTGAGAAATAGCACACTTAATAAACACATCATCTACCGGGAGTGAAGATCAACCTCATATGCTAAAATCTAATGTAGGAACCTTTAAAAATGTGCTTTGTTTCCAAAGTTTTATGATAATTTATTTGTTTTATTTTTATTTCAAATGTAATATTACATACCACATTGTTTTGTTCAGATATGGGTTTGTTTTATATCCAGAAAATTAATTTGTTAAATGTAAATTATTGTTGGCCAGAGACTGCGTGCAGGCTGTGTGTGCTACAGGAGACAGAGCGTAACATCTTTTGGAGAGCGAGTATATTCTTGAAAATATAACGGCCCAAATTGTACTGGAACTGTATTCAGGTTTCCTTCTTTGATTTTCTCAAAGTTTAAGTTTATTTAACGGCACTGCCTGTTTATAAGCCACCATCTCCGCCATCACGTGTGATCAAGGCCTAGCAGCTATCGCATTAGCAACGTGTGTGAACAGTGCATGCAGACGGGATCCAGTTGGACCTGGGACTTTGCGACTGGACGTGTTGCGTTGTTGCTGCTGTAAAGATCGCAGGGTTACACTGTGCTCGGATCGACCTGACTCTCCACGCAGAGGGAATTATTCATTACGCTAACAGTGAGTTGATGCTGTTCGCGGTTCATCTTGGTTTCCTTGGATGGATGTAAGTGATTTTTCCAAATTTGTGCTTAAGAGTATTTCTTTAACTCTTCACACTGTGAATGTGCAACAACTGGGCCCCAACGAAACCACTGCTAGTGTATGTGACTGAGTTGATGGTTCATATATATTGCATACAGAACTGAGTTCTCTAATAGACTGTGTAAATTGTGCACTTGTGTTGTTATATTCTATTGTATTTCTTTATGTTTTGAGGTCTTTAATTTTACTTTTCATACCATTTTCAAAACCAGTATTTTATTTTCTATTTTCTAAATATTTCATCCTCTACTGTTTAATGGTTTCATACTTTTTTTTTTTTATTACAACTACAGCAAACTAAAACAGTAAAACTCCTGAATAAGGAAAATAAATAAGTTGTTAATTTGCTAATTTGAATTTGTACTCTGGTGTTTCCTTCATTGGGGTTCGTTATTGTAATAAGAGACTGGTGTAAAAAGAAGAATACTACCGGCCAGTTCACCATTCAACTGCCGGGAATCCAGGTTTTCTGAGTAGCGTTAAAAATATAAAAGTTTAACCTTTTGGGTTAAAAATAGGGTTACACTAAGAAAGCAGGTCTCGCTGATTTGTTGGGAATCAAAGCATAAGGGCCGGAGATTCGCTCGCACTTTCAAAGCATCTCGAAAATGGACGCACCATCCCAGTTCTTTTTTAATCTGGAAAAGAAAAATGGTCAAAAGCGATTAATTCACTCGCTACGCTCAGCCACAGGCCAAGAACTTACAGAACCCAATGAGATACGCAAGAGAACAGTAGAATTTTATAAGGATTTATACAAATGCGAGTTAGAAGACAAAGAGGTTACTAACAACTTTTTTAGAGACATACCTAAAATAAATGTAGCTGCAAACACAAACCTTTCACAAATTCTATCACTAGCAGAACTACATACAGGACTAATGAGCATAGACAATGGGAAATCTCCAGGAACAGACAGTTTACCTGTTGAATTTTATAAAACCTTTTGGTCAGAAATGGGTGAAGATCTTTTGCTAGTTCTGAATGATAGCTTGAAAAAAGGCACTCTGCCACTTAGCCTGAGAAGAGCTGTCATCTCACTGATACCCAAGAAAGGCGACTTTCAGAACATTAGCAACTGGAGGCCAATCTCTTTATTGTGTGCAGACTATAAAAAACTGTCAAAAACAATCGCCACAAGACTGCGTACAGTAATGAATCAAGTAATACGTCCTGATCAAACATACTGCATACCCAATAGATCTATACTCGATTACATCTCACTAGTCAGGGACATCCTAGAAGTCTCAAAGCTATCAGGCATCGATGTTGGTCTGGTTTCTTTAGGTCAGGAAAAAGCTTTTGACCGTGTCGAACACCAATACCTGCGGCGTACTTTAGAAGCTTTTGGTTTCAGTCAGAGGTTTGTGAGTATTATCCAGGCGATGAACTGTTTCATTAAGAGTAAACTAAAGATCACTGGTGGTTTGAGTGCTGCTTTTAAAGATCAGAGAGGGTTAGGCAGGGATGTGCAATGTCGGGAATGCTGTACTCTCTGCCCATTGAGCCGCTGTTGCACAAAATAAGGAAGGAGCTCACTGGTCTCCAGCTATCGCAATGTGAACACCCTTTTCATCTTTCTGCATATGCTGATGACATGATCATTTTCATTTCTGAGTTTGACGATGTTAGAAGACTAGAATGTGTTGTTAAGGATTTCAAGGCTATTTCTTCTGCAAAAGTCAACTGGAAAAAGTGTGAAGCTTTGTTGGTGGGAGAATGGAAGAAAGGCTATCCCATGCTACCAGGAGATCTAACCTGGAAAAGAGGTGGCCTAAAATACCTTGGAGTGTTTCTGGGTAATGATGATTTCACTCAAAGAAATTGGGAGACAACACTTGAGAACATTAAAGGACGTTTACAGAAGTGGAAATGGCTTCTCCCTCAAATGTCATATCGAGGACGCACACTCATAACCAACAACCTGGCAGCGTCCTGCATGTGGCATAAACTTCCCTGCATGGACCCTCCAGCCGGACTTCTTTCGAAGATTCAGAGCGAGATCGTCAACTTCTTCTGGGACAATCTGCACTGGACCCCGCAAAGTGTTCTGGCCAGCAGAGGAGCAACATACCGCCTCCAGTTTGTTCAAAAGTTCCTGATGAACACCCAAAATCCAACATGGAAACTGTTAGCTCAAACCATTCTACACAGAATGGGTGGACTGGGACTTGATCTGTTCTTAATGGACTGCAACACTTTGGACTTTACTGGAATACCCTCTTTCCATCGGAGTCTTTTCAAAATGTGTGGATCTTTTTTCAACACCAGTGGGTGAGCAGGGGCTCCTCCCTCTACTGGTTGCTAAAGGAACCAATCATCTTTGGGGCTCGTCTGGACGTGTCGAAGGAATGAGCTTCCTGGACTCAGAGAACTTCTCCTTTCCAAACTTTACTTTTCAACTACAAGACATTATTAGCAAAGCAGGCCCAGGCCTCGAGGATGCAAAGACTGTTTCCACACCAGTGCTGCGGTGATCATATACCCACATCACACCAGTGCTGCGGTGATCATATACCCACATCACACCAGTGCTGCGGTGATCATATACCCACATCTCACCAGTGCTGCGGTGATCATATACCCACATCACACCAGTGCTGCGGTGATCATATACCCACATCACACCAGTGCTGCGGTGATCATATACCCACATCACACCAGTGCTGGGGTGATCATATACCCACATCTCACCAGTGCTGCGGTGATCATATACCCACATCACACCAGTGCTGCGGTGATCATATACCCACATCACACCAGTGCTGCGGTGATCATATACCCACATCACACCAGTGCTGCGGTGATCATATACCCACATCTCACCAGTGATGCGGTGATCATGCACCCACATCTCACCAGTGTTGCAGTGATCATATACCCACATCTCACCAGTGCTGCAGTGATCATATACCCACATCTCACCAGTGCTGCAGTGATCATGCACCCACATCTCACCAGTGCTGCAGTGATCATATACCCACATCACACCAGTGCTGCAGTGATCATGCACCCACATCTCACCAGTGCTGCAGTGATCATATACCCACATCTCACCAGTGCTGCAGTGATCATGCACCCACATCTCACCAGTGCTGCAGTTATTATTTACCCACATCACACAATGTACCTTTTTCTTTTTTTTCTTGGTGGTTTTCTTTTTGTTTTTGTTGTACTCATTGACTGTACCTGAGAGGGTTTTATATATATATATATATATATATATATATATATATATATATATATATATATATATATATATATATATATATATATTTTCCTCTCTCTATCTATCTATCTATCTATCTATCTATCTATCTATCTATCTATCTATCTATCTATCTCTCTTTCTCTCTCTCTCATCTATCTCTCTCTCTCTCTCTCTCTCTCTCTCTCTCTCATCTATCTATCTATCTATCTATCTATCTATCTATCTATCTATCTATCTATCTATCTATCTATCTATCTATCTATCTATCTATCTAACGCTCTCTCTATCTCTCTATCGCTCTCTCTCTCTCTCTCTCTCTCTCTCGCTTTCTCGGTTTGTACATTGTGTACTTGGAGATATAAAACACATCTGTTGCTCCTCATGGCTTCAGAATAAAGCTGTAATTGAGAGCTGGTGTATTTTTCCTGCTAGATTTGAGCTTTTGAGCTTTTCACACACTGAGTATATAATATGGATGCCTGCACCGGGGTGAAAGTAAAAACAGAGTTGGGATCTGATTAAAAAAGACCTCATCAGCTCTTCTGAAAGACGGGTTTTGGGCAGCTGATCAGTTTTGTGCAGTGTGCAGCCAGAATCCTAGAAGCTAGAAGAAGAACAATTTGTCTCAAAGAGTGATCCGTTCATCTTCTACTAAACACAGAATCTCAGTGGGTTATGTAGAGGAAACAGAATGGAGTTTACCTCTGCACTCTTCTAGTCCGAGACGTTCACTCTTTTGTCAAGTGACTCCCATAGACGCGTTGCAGATATAAATGATTGGAACTATAGTCACAGTTTGTGTAAGTAGACGTGTTGGTGGATCTGCTTATTATCTATTTACCATTTTATTAGATTTTTGATCAAAATAATAAAAAATAAAATTTTAAAAAGTGAGACAAAGATTCCCATGATAGGCAGGTGCAGGAGGTGAGTCGGACCTATGGTGTGAAAACAGCATGTTCTTTACCTGAGAATCTCCAGCATGTGGTCACGGGTTACCCTCCTGACGTCCTACATGACCTGTTGTAAGGCACTGTTCCAACTGAGTTGTCCCTGTGTCTTACAGACATTAAATATGCTGAATCAGGCCATCCTTTATTTCAGTTACAGTTTTACTGACTAAACAAAACGACCTCAAATGATTGGGAAGGGATTTTCCACCAGAGGTACCATTGGTGGAAATTGGCACGAGAATTGGTGTTTCATAAAGCTCCTCCCATTTCTTATTGGTCACTGTGTCCCTGAGAGTGATGACATGGAAAATTCTTATGCTTCTCAAAGACATTATGGAGTTAGCTGTGGCACCAAAGCACACTGAAGAGACACTGAATTTCCTGGACTGTAAAAGTCCAGTCCTACTATCAGATGATTGCTGCAGTCAACATTTCCAGATTTTTCTCTGTAGTCAAAGCATCACTATTTGGAATATCACCCTCACCTCGTAAGAACATTTGCTGAATGACGTCCTCCCATTACCAGCATACAGAGTACCAGGAGAACCTGGTATTGCCATTGTAAATGACCATTAAATCTTCCAATCACGGACACTTTACCTCCGTCCAATAGAGGGCAGTGTGGTCATGTATGGCCCTGTGGGACATTAGTGAATTTGGTTACGTGAAATGGCAGTCTGATTTGTTAATGAAAGGAAAGGTGGACTTTTGGCTGTGCTGGTGTCAAACACGCGTTCTTTAAAGGGTTTCTTCCTGCCTCTTAGCTCCTGGCTGATGAAGGGCACAAGGTATCATTTTAATTTCATTTGTGTGGGAAATTTGGTGGTTTTGAAATGTTTATTTTAGCATCTCCATTGAAGCGAATGGTTAATGCTTAGCAGGTCTAATGTATGTATGCAGGTTAGCATTTCACGTGCTGATTTTGCTATATAGAGATTGGAGCATTAATTGTAATTGTTGTTTTAAGCATAATAAGGTGTATTATTATTTTGTTAACATTATGATTGATGTGTGTTTTCAGTTCAAATGTGTTGTTTGACTTTTAGCACACACAATTTAAAGAAAAGTTATTTTAACAAACAGGTTCAAGTGAGATACTGATAACATTTTTATTTAGAATGAGATCACTTAAATACATTATTTTAAATGTTTTTAAAACTATTTAAAAGCAGAACCTGAAGTGTGTTAAAGGTGTAAATAAATGCTAGCTACTGTCACAGAGATAAACAGTGGTCATTCCTTCATATTCAATATCAAGTAAAAATAAAACTAAAATAATACATGTCACTACTATCAATGTTAATGAATTACATTTACAATCAAAATTCTAATTGAAGGTTTATTTCTCACATACAGAACCAAACACAGTGTAGTGAGATGGTTGACTGGTGTCATACAAGGTAAAAAGAAAGAAAAGGAATACATGTTTCAAAAAGAGCAAGCCGGTGGCGACTGTGGCACGGAAAAACTCCTTCTGATAGCGTGAGGAAGAAACCTTGAGATGAACCATACTCAAAAGGGAACCCATCCTCATCACCTAAATATATATTAGTCTTGGGAATTAATAAGACAATCTACAGCTTCTACTATCATGCAAAACATACTTTAATTTAGATTTTTTACTCTGGTAACATCATGCACTATATATCCTTTAATAATGACTACATATGTCGCATATTTAAAGAAGCATATTTGCATGTTGCCAAATATAATTAGAGAAAAGAACTGGTTTAACCTCTTAGCCTTCAACACAGATTTTGGGATTCACAGCTGAAATGCCCCACCTAACTTTAAATGTTAACAGTTCCTGATAAAAATGTGCTACATACACAGTTTAAATATCTTTGGAAAGAAGACATTTTGAGATTTACTGTCCATCATCAAAGTTGATATTGCTCAAAAAGATATTAAGTTATACATGATGAAGTACCATAGATATACATTTCTTGAATTGAACATTACTTTTATTTCATATATAAATACATGAAATCAGTTCTGGAGCAATTCAGAAAAGTACTGGATTAAAAGCCACATGTCTCATGAGTTTATATTTCAATTTTTATGAAGATTTTTATAAGAAATTAGATTCCTACAAACTTTTATCTGAGACTGTGTCTGATCCTTTTCTCCCTCACCTGCCATGACCTGCTGACCAGTAAAGGCTTTTGTTCTACATGTTTGGGGATATTGATATTGATTTGGCATTCATATTGATGCCAGACAAGCTATTGTTCAACAGTCATGACCATTCATATTGATGTGCGGCCATTCCAATCACACACACACACACACACACACACACACTTACATTTCAAGCATTTCTCTTATATTAACAAACAGGCAATAAAACCAATAAAATTGTATAAAACTATAAGGGGAGATTTATTGTAACTTACAGATGTAGAGCTCCATGTCTCTGTTGTTACTCCGCCCCCAAAAACATTTTCCACATCGCTGCTTTTTGTGCAAATCTCAGATAAAATAACTTCTTTGATTGTCCTTTTTTTTTTTTCATTGTTTTCTTTTTTTTGTAAACAAAGTCCAGTTAGCACGAGCTATAAACAGCTGTTCATGTTGACCTGAGAGCTGCATCACTTCCTGGTTCGTCACTGCTTCTTCCCTGATTCAGCCAGTAAGAGTTTGTAAAGAGTAATAAAACCAAGCCTCACACACGTGGAGAATAAAATCCTCCCATATATCATTAGAACACTGCACTTATTGGCTACATTGTCCATCAGTCATTTTGTTTCCATAATGTTATTGGGTTATTAATGTTAATGTACAAGGTTTAAAATGAGAGGCCGCACATAAAAAAACATGGCGACACCTGCAGAGAGAGAGAGAGAGAGAGAGAGAGAGAGAGAGAAAAAGAGGAGACTCCACCCAAGATTTCTACTCTTTTACTTTTTTATTATCTCATCTCTCATCTTCTCCCGCTTATCCAGGGCCGGGTCGCGGGGGCAGTAGTCTAAGCAGAGATGCCCAGACTTCCCTTTTCCTAGACACTTCTTCCAGCTCTTCCGGGGGGACACCGAGGCGTTCCCAGGCCAGTCATAGTCTCTCCAGCGTGTCCTAGGTCTTCCCCGGGGTCTCCTCCCAGTGGGACGTGCCCGGAACACCTTCCCGGGAAGGCTTCCAGGAGGCATCCGGAACAGATGCCCAAGCCACCTCAGCTGACCCCTCTCGATGTGGAGAAGCAGCGGCTCTACTCTGAGCTCCTCCCGAGTGACCGAGCTTCTCACCCTATCTCTAAGGGATCGCCCAGCCACCCTGCGGAGAAAGCTCATTTCGGCCGCCTGTATCCGGGATCTTGTCCTTTCGGTCATGACCCAGAGCTCATGACCATAGGTGAG
Organism: Silurus aristotelis; assembly: GCF_946808225.1. Taxonomy (NCBI): domain Eukaryota; kingdom Metazoa; phylum Chordata; class Actinopteri; order Siluriformes; family Siluridae; genus Silurus; species Silurus aristotelis. Next base: position 1,919,067 of record NC_139588.1, on the reverse strand, counting down.
AGTAGGAACGTAGATTGACCTGTAAATCGAGAGTTTCGCCTTGCGGCTCAGCTCTTTCTTCACCACAACAGACCAGTAGATCGACCGCATTACTGCAGAAGCTGCACCGATCCGTCTGTCAAACTTCCGTTCCATCCTTCCCTCACTCGTGAACAAAACCCCAAGATACTTAAACTCCTCCACTTGAGGCAGGAACTCTCCACCAACCTGAAGTGGGCAAGCCACCCTTTTCCGACTGAGGACCATGGCCTCGGATTTGGAGGTGCTGATTCTCATCCCAGCCGCTTCACACTCGGCTGCAAACCGTCCCAGTGACTGCCGAAGGTCTTGGTTTGATGAAGCCAACACGACAACAGCAGAGACGAAATCGCGTTGTCACCAAACCGGACACCCTCCGGCCCCTGGCTGCGCCTAGAAATTCTGTCCATAAAAATTATGAACAGAACCGGTGACAAAGGGCAGCCCTGCCGGAGTCCAACATGCACCGGAAACAAGTCTGACTTACTGCCGGCAATGTGAACCAAGCTCCTGCTTTGGTCGGACAGGGACCGGACATCCCTTAGTAAAGGACCCCGGACCCCATACTCCCGGAGCACCCTCCACAGGCCGCCACGAGGGACACAGTCGAATGCCTTCTCCAAATCCACAAAACACATGTGGACTGGTTGGGCAAACTCCCATGAACCCTCCAGCACGCTGTAGAGGGTATAGGGCTGGTCCAGTGTTCCACGGCCTGGACGAAAACCACACTGTTCCTCCTGAATCCGAGGTTCCACAACCACCCGGGCTGCAGTTCGCTTGGCCTGCTGGTACACGTCGGCTGCCTCAGGAGTCCCACAAGCCAACCAGGCCCGATAGGACTCCTTCTTCAGCTTGACGGCATCCCTTACTTCCGGTGTCCACCACCAGGTTCGGGGATTGCCGCCTCAACAGGCACCGGAGACCTAACAGCCACAGCTCCGAGCGGCCGCTTCGACAATGGAGGTGGAGAACATGGTCCACTCGGACTCAATATCTCCAGCCTCCCTCGGGATCCGGTCGAAGCTCCGCCGGAGGTGGGAGTTGAAGATCTCTCTGACAGGAGACTCGGCCAAACGTTCCCAGCAGACCTTTACAGTGCGCTTGGGTCTGCCAAGTCTGTCCAGCTTCCTCCCCCACCATCGGATCAAACTCACCACCAGGTGGTGATCAGTTGACCGCTCCCCCCTTCTCTTTACCCGAGTGTCCAAGACATACGGCCGCAGGTCAGATGAAACGACCACAAAGTCGATCATCAACCTACGGCCTAGGGTGTCCTGGTGCCACGTGTACTGATGGACACCCTTATGCTTGAACATGGTGTTCGTTAAACTGTACAAACTGTACACAAACTGTAACTAGCACAGAAGTCCAATAACTGAACACCACTCTTGTTCAGATCAGGGGGGCCGTTCCTCCCAATTACGCCACTCCAGGTGTCACTGTCGCTGCCCACGTGGGCATTGAAGTCTCCCAGTAGAACGACGGAGTCCCCAGTCGGAGCACTTTCCAGCACCCCTCCCAGAGACCCCAAGAAGGCCGGGTACTCTACACTGCCGTTTGGCCCGTAGGCACACACGACAGTGAGAGACCTATCCCCGACCCATAGGCGCAGGGAAACGACCCTCTCATTCACCGGGGTAAACTCCAACACATGGCGGCTGAGCTGGGGGCTATAAGCAAACCCACACCAGCCCGCCGCCTTTCACCATAGGCAACTCCAGAGTGGTGAAGAGTCCATCCTCTCTCGAGGAGTGTAGTTCCAGAGCCCAAGCCGTGCGTAGAGGTGATCCCGACTATCTCTAGTCGGAACCTTTCAACCTCAGGCACAATATCAGGCTCCTTCCCCGCCAGCGAGGTGACATTCCACGTCCCTAGAGCTAGCTTCCGTGTCCAGGGATCGGGTTGTCGAGGCCCCCGCCTTCGACTGCCGCCCGATCCTCTTCGCACCGCCCCCTTACGGTCCCTCCTGCAGGTGGTGAGCCCACGGGAAGGCGGCCCCACATTGCTCCTGGGCCTGCGAACTTTTATTATCTTTTTTTTTTTTTACTTTTTTTGTGGTCGCAACCGTCTTGTACCACTATATTCTACCCGCCATATTTGTTTTTTGTCACCAAGATGTCATTTTTTTTATGTGAAAGTTATTTCGGAAATATATAAACACAAACACCAGCCGAAGTTCTGTGACGTCAACAAAGGAATAAACATCTAAATTACAGGTTTTTTTAAATTAAAGGTTTTTTAGACATCATCCATGCTTGTCCTCCAGGGTCGTCCTCATCCAGGGCTGGTCCTAGTTCATGTGTGCTCCTCATCTGTGGACATACAACAGTGTAAATAATACTGAGCTCTTTTACATTGCAGATATTTTAAAATGTGAAGCACATGTTTATGCCCAAAATATATTAATCTTCTTCACTTAATCTATTTTCTATTTAACATTTTAAAGAAAAGTTAAATAGAAAAAAGATTTATTGAAGAAGATTAATATATTTTGGGCATAAACACGTGCTTAACATTTTAAAATATCTGCACTGAGTGAAGAACAGCCTCCACTTCTGTCACCAGTGGATTTGATGATGATCATCAAAGCCACTGGTGACAGAAGTGGAGGCTGTTCTTCACTCAGTGTAGGTGTCATCAACGCAGACCTCATAGTCCTCACCAAACTCTGGAATACTCTGTAAACACACACACAAACATGCATCAACCCGAGTCCTTTTCATCTAGTATTAGCTTGAGGTTTACTGCAACTGCACTACAATAAATAGATTTGGAAATGAATGAGAATAATGAAAACGATGTAGAGAGACACTTAGCTTTAGACAGTGTGTTTCCATCTGCCAAAATAACCATCATCTTGCATCTTTGTGTCCGCACAAGGGTCTGCAACTGGTCTTCTGGTCATCCTACGCTGTGGTTTATGTATTTAAGAATCACATAGAATCAGCTATCTATGTGGTTGAAATTAGAATAAAATGTTTTATCTGGTTTGTTGTGATACTTATACGTGTCGGCCTGGTCTTTTGGTCTGCAATCAGAGATGTGCTTTTCAGCCACATCACATTACATTATCAGATGTGACTTTACCAAACATTAATCACCAGATCTTGCCCATCTTCTTTGCCGTTTCTTGGCCTGTGTCCTGGCTGGAGTCCAAATCTTCAACTCGGCACGCTGGTCTTCTTCCCTTCTGCTGCCAAAACAATAACAGTCAATACCAATGGTACATTCCAGTCAGTCAGAATAAACAAATACATACTTTAATATATATAACATAACAAAACTTCTTTTACATTTACAGTATTTTATCTTCACTATGGATTAATTAATCAACATCACTATGCTATTATCCTCAGTGTTAATTGGTCTGCTGTACTCACTGCTGCTGTGGTCACTGTCTCTTATGTGGAACAGCTGGATTACTCTCACTGCAGTCCCTGCCTGTATCTGCCTGGAAGCTCTTTCACCGAGCCCACTGTCTATCTTGTCTGTACATGCTTTTGCTTTTCTTATCTGTGCTGCTTGTGGGGATCCTACAATTCTTATCTCATGTACATCGACAGACTGACATGTCAAACATATGTTATACAGTGGAACCCGGTTATGTCGATGTCCTAGGGTGTCGCCAAAAAGCATCGAGGTAACCAATGATCGAGATAAACGAAAATCAAAATGGCGGCAATATATTGACGTGCTTGAAATTTCTTTATGTACATGATGTGCGTTAATAAATGAGAATGTGCATGCACGTGTTTTTGAAATTTTTTTTTACAGAACAGCGTTGCCGCGATTTGTTTGATGAAGGCATGCTTTCGGCCGCTTTCTCTGAAGCTCCCGGCTTCAATCGCGCACATATGGTGCTCATTTAGCATCATCACCAGCTCCTATTTAAACTTCCACACTCTCACTGTCCGTTATTGTTGGTATATGTTGGTTCACGGCGGTCGTTGTTATCGCTCATGCGTTTCCCGGTACGTGTCTTCCCACCGGCACTCTCTCAACGGCTGCTCCTTTCTTCCCAAAGCCGTGCCGCACCCCTACTAACACTACAAACACTAGCACTAACTAACAGCAGAGATTCACCAGTATACAATACAACACCTGGAGCAGCTGTAAGGCTTGATTTTTCCGCCACTTCCGCGAGTTCTTCTGCGGCTGCACCGAGATAACCGACGTTAAATGGCAAATTTTTCCCCCCTTGTGCTCGAGATATCAGGGTTCGGCGACATAAAAAAGTCGACATAACTGATAAAAAATGCTTAGAAAAAGCGAGAATTTGGCAGTTCCATAATTGAATAAACGGTCATTGATTGGTCAAAAAATAAAGGCCTGACACTACTAGCTTGAAACAGCCCACTCAGTAGCACACAGACTACACAACTGTAATACACACACACACACATGTCCAGTCATGATGATATTAATGCAATAAAGCCCAATCACACTGATAGGAAGCCTACTGTATTTCAATATCGAAAGCTATTAAGTTTAAGTCAAGTCAAGTTTATTTGTATAGCGCTTTTCACAACAGACATTGTCTCAAAGCAGCTTTACACAAATCAACAGTTAAGGTGAATGGTGTGAATTTGTCCCTGATGAGCAGCCGCTGGCGACTGTGGCAAGGAAAAACTCCCTTAGATGTTATGAGGAAGAAACCTTGAGAGGAACCGGACTCAAAAGGGGAACCCATCCTCATTTGGGTGACATCAAGAGTTTGATCATAAATCTTTCAACAATACAGAACACTGGAGAGTGAGAACTAACATGATTACTGGAGTATAAGATTATAAGTGATGTTCTTTCTGCAGTCTTATACAGTCTATATGGTTAGTAGCTCCTAGTTTTATAAGCTCAGCATTTGTGATCATCACAGATCCAGCATCAGCTTCTCCATGCCAGAGCCTTTAAACACTCCAGGAGGTCCAATGTCAAACTCCACACATGTAGCGGGATCCAAATGGCACTGGTACGTCTCTAGATGGTTCGGGATGTTTGCGGGTTCGGCATCTACTTCTTCAAAGGTCCGTAATCATCACGAGGTGGGAGGTGACTGGAGCTGGCCAAACCTCAGGGTGTCTCGGGATGGGAAGAGAAAGAGAAGCAGTGGAGAGGAATTAGCGTAGCTGCTGTTCATGATCTTAACAGCACAAGTTGATAATGTGCATGTGATCAGATGTTCTGGAGCACAAAGTTATGATATGTGATGTGTGTTATGTGTAGGCTTTGCTAAAAAGATATCTTTTTAATCTACACTTAAACTGGGAGAGTGTATCTGAACCCCGAACACTGTCAGGAAGACTATTCCAGAGTTTAGGAGCTAAATGTGAAAATGCTCTACCACCTTTAGTGGACTTTGCTATTCTAGGAACTACTAGAAGCCCAGAGTTTTGAGATCTCAGGGAGCGTGGCGGATTGTATCGTGTTAAAAGACTGGAGAGATACATGGGAGCCAAACCATTTAGTGCTTTAAAAGTGAGAAGTAATAGTTTGTAGTCTATTCGAAACTTAACAGGAAGCCAGTGTAGGGACGATAAGATTGGGGTTATGTGATCATATTTTCATGACCTTGTGAGAACTCTGGCTGCTGCATTCTGGACTAACTGAAGCTTGTTTATTAATGATGCAGGACATCCACCTAGTAATGCATTACAGAAGTCTATTCTAGAGGTCATAAACGCATGGACGAGCTTCTCTGCATTGGATATAGACAACATGTTTCTTAACTTAGAAATATTTCTAAGGTGAAATATTGGTGAAAAACTCTAAATGCAAGTTGGGATGCTGGAGCTTCTGTATACTAGTTTTTGGGCCGATGAGCAAAATCTCCATCTTATCAGAATTTAAAAGTAGAAAGTTATGGGTCATCCAATCTCTTATTTCCTTAACACACTCAGTTATCCGAGTTAATTGAGCTGTATCGCCTGGTTTAGATGAGATATATAGCTGAGGATCATCAGCATAACAATGGAAGCTAATTCCATGCCTTCTAATAATATTTCCTAACGGAAGCATGTATATTGTGAAGAGCAGGGGTCCTACAACTGAACCTTGCGGCATGCCATAATTTACTTGCATTAGCCTGGATAGCTCTCCATTTAAATCTACGAAATGGTAACGATCGGACAGGTAGGATTTAAACCAGCTTAATGCCTGTCCCTGAATGCCGATGTAATTTTGTAAGCGATCTAGGAGGAGATCATGGTCTATAGTGTCGAATGCAGCACTAAGATCTGGTAGAACCAACAACGAGATGAAGCCTTGGTCTGAAGCTAAAAACAGGTCATTAGTGATTTTAACCAGAGCAGTTTCTGTGCTATGATGGGGCCTAAAACCTGACTGAAATTCAGCAAAGATATTGTTCTCTTGCAGGTAGGAACAGAACTGGGCATCGACAATCTTTTCTAAAATCTTAGACATAAATGGGAGATTTGAAATTGGTCTGTAATTCGATAGCGTGTTTGGATCCAGATTAGGTTTTTTAATGAGGGGCTTAATAACTGCTAACTTGAGGGATTTAGGGACATGTCCTTTACATAAATACATGGAGTGTAAAAGATTTGTAAAAACTAAACGCCTGACACTACTAGCTTGAAACAGACCAAACGACTGCCAATGGAAATAACCAACAAGATATGTTTTTAATGATTAGAGGTGCAAAACACAATACACTGCATTGTGGTAGCTGAAGTACGTTTGCAACACTCCTGATTCAGCACAGACATTGGATGGTGATATGTAAACATGATCGAGGAGTGTGCAGTTGTCTGTAGTGGCAGCTGAAATAACCTTTAGATTTAAATAGCTCCATAATCAGGAGCTTATCAGTACTTATCAGTAGATCCTCGTTAAAGTCTCCACAGACAATGACTGACTGGCCAGTGGTTCATTATCTCAATAGCTTCAAGCAAACTTTGTAGATTTGGCAAGAAATTAGATAAACTTTAATTTGGTGGACGGTATACAGTCACAACTGTCGCTGTTACTGGAGCATCAATCTTGATAAGGAGGAACTCAAGATCAGTCACATTATGGATAAGGACATCTGCTAAATGCTGCAAATGTAAATGTAGCCAGTTGCGGTGATTCTGACCAGCACTGGGGTTGTCCATTTCAAGTCCGATTATCTTTACTGTCATCGCACCATCTTTTGTTTCACTGACAATTTTGGCAATTGTTCCAAAACTGCCATTAGCGAGTCCATCCTCCACGTCCAGATTTCTCATTAGCATTACACGTACTCCAGCCGCAACTTGGATAACGTCAGGTAAATCCTGTTTTTTCATCTCTCCTGTTCGTGGGTCTTTTCTAAAATCTTCAGCTTCCACATTTACGATGTTAGGATGCAGTGCATTTACAATGGCAGTGTTGTGTTTTTGCACTTCTTTGTTGGTAGCAAAAATGTGCAGTGTTTTTTGTGTGGAAAATCTATGGGGTTTGTCAAACACAGAGCAAGCAACGCCCTGTCCTCTTTAGTGAGAGCCTTGTGCTTTGGCTTCACACGGATTCTGTTCAGTAGCTTTGCAAAAGCGAGATCTTCCTTTTGACGGATGATTTCTGTCAGGTTGACTCTTAGAAAATAGTCTTTTCAGTTGTCGGGCACACCACCTTCATACACACACAGAGGCTTTGATTTGCTTAAAGATGGGAGTTGGTAAAAATCTCCAACCGCCAGAACAGAGATTCCACCAAAAGGTTTTTTGCTGCCTTTGATCTGTTGGAACCTCCAGTTGACGTACGCGAATAGATCCTCAAAACCATGGACACTTCGTCAATGATGAGAATCTGTGTGTTCGACAACACTGCTCTAACATCATCCAGAGAGTTTCCCAGCACTTTATACTGTGGGCTTAATCTGCTGGGCAGTTTTAAAATGGAGTGCAAAGTTTTACCAGAGATATTAAAAGCTGCTGGTGAAGACATGTCACCTTGCTCCTGAAATCGTGGGAGTTGGCGTAGGATCTTGGTGGCTTCCGCATATATGCACTTAATTACGTGCGATTTTCCACATCCTGCGCCACCTGACACAAAATAGAAAAACTGCTCAGGATTCTGACCCCACACGCGCTTCAGGCACCATAGACGGAGGGTGTAGAACGCTTCGATACCGCTGTTGTACATAATCCACACTCAACTGTGGTGCCTCGATTTTTGGTACAAGTCCGTCACCATCTTAACGAACAAGCTGGTATTCTGGAACATAATCTTTCTCATTCACCTGTTTGGGCTCTTCATCGATCCTTTTTATGATGCACTCCAAACGTTCAGCTTCCATTTCAGGGGCGAACCCTGTCCACGCATCCCTTGCGCCTGTTAAATTTCAAAAGCTTTGTCCAACTCAGCAGTGTGCTTTTCATACCTTTTCTGGTTCTCTACTACAACTTTGCACACTGGCACAAGTAGACGGGGTTGTCGGACATCTATGAAGGCATTGTAGTAAAACAGCTCATATGTAACTGTTAGATTTTTATCATGCCCAAACGAAACTTAATTCTTGGAGAGGTTTTCCATCCGACCTGCGATGCCCCGTAGTGCCTTTCTGATATCAGGGAAGAATCACACCACACACAGCAAATGTTCTTCTTCAGTTTATTGCAGGCAGCAGACACGTATATATACACAGAGTAGAGAAAGCTGACCTAAAGTTGTTTCCTGTTAGGATAAGAGGATATACTAGCCGGAGATGTGTGAGACCAGATAAGACTCCCTGTACACCTTACATACTAACATCGTAAATATCCTACAGACACTGAACAGACAAAGGAATGTGTGCAAAGCAGTGTGAGAACCGTCTTAACACTAACAGTAAGATAAGCTGGTTGCTTGAGCTGTGTATTAGAGAGATGAGGAACATACAGCTTCAGCAATCTGCCATAATACTTCTCGGGCTGCTTTTCTTTAGGGAAGCGGGCATACCTAATAATGGCAGGCTTGCCGACAGTTCTTTGTTGAACGTACCCCATGTTGTTCAGCAGGGGGTCAACGTTTTGACCTTTAGCTTGACGGCCATAGACAATGCGATATTTTGAGGCAAAATCGGCAAGACACAATTTTTCAAAGTCCGGTGTTTCAGGCCTTGCTCTGTACTTCTCCACGATTCCTGACATCCACACGTCCTCAGAATCTGGGATTTTGTAATTCAATGCACTAAAGGGAAGACTCATTTTCAATGTGTCATCATCCGTTTGTATAAACATGACAGCACGTGAAGACTTCTTGAAAGGTAAGCTGCACGTACGTGCCACAGACTCCTGAGCGCTTGTCTGTGTTTGGAATAAGACTGCATTATCTGTTTCAGTTCATCTTTTCGTTAACATTAGTTTCAGCAGGTCGTTCATCTCATGTTCAGACTTGGATATATAGGACAATATGTACATGACACAGCAGAACAGATCAAGAATGTACTGAATGTTCATGTTAGCATTCCATGCCCTCAGCAAGTCCCGGTTGTATCTGTTGATCCAACACTCTTTTGGGTTACGTTTTAACATAACCACATTGCTGGTAGAAAGTGCCTGAGCGCACTTCATGTAACTTTGCATGCTCAAATTGCACCTTGCTAGTAGCTCTGGCCAGTTTTCAAATGAGCTTTTGGGGTCATTGAGGACATCCCTCACAGGCTTCAGCTTTTCTTTGGCTTCCTTAATCAATAGTTTTACTTTTTCAGATTTTTTTTTACTTTTTTTCTATTTTCTTGAAATTTTACATCATTTCTATATTTGTGTTTAAGGCTGGCTATTTTTCTTTTTCTTAAATCAGCATTTTCTTTGTACTTTTTGTTCACAGCTTGAATTTTTTTTTGTCTAAATTGCAAACACGAATCATACTAGGTTTTTTTTTTTCTTTTTCATATTGCCTTTTTTTTTTTTAAGCGTTTGGACTTCATGGCATGCTTTTCTGCTTTTAGTCAAATTTTTGTGGGCTTCTTTTCTACGTCGTACCCTATTCACTTTTGAAAGTGTTGTGTATTTCGTCGTCTTGATGAGGTGTAGTTGTCGGCTGGAAGGACTCTTCTTTAGACACAGTATTTCGTGTAAATAATGATTTTTATTCAGCACAGAAATATAGCATCTTTACAGGCCTTCCGGTCAAGCCTGGAGTCAGCACGCTCTGATTCAAAGTCTGACTCCTGATCCATGCTTACACACACATTAAATGTGCGCCCGTTTTCCGGGTCCGCCTCTTAATGTAAATTAGGTGCATATGAGCTTACTGTGCAATAATGTTGAACGTAAAGAAAAGCTTGTCTTTGTCCAGATGTTTCCAGGTGCTATTCCCAGACCATAAAACATCCTGTTTTTCCTGTACCTCCTCGTATATGGTGAACGGGTCAGAGGTCGCCTTCCCAGAGGATTTACATCCTTGACCACATTCTATATTTGTTTTAAGAATACGGCGTCAGTCTCTCTGTGGCCTTGAGATAACATTAAATCCAAATCTTTTGTTTACAGAGAACCATCTGTACAGGCGGTTCGGTAATTAACTTTTGGCCTCTTCAGGAGTGTCACTATTGAAGAATAACATGAATTTAGGCCTTTTGATATTACACATTTAAGATACTACACGTTTAATATACTACAAAAGCATTTGGGCTCGTATCTAAACAGTACTTTTGGGCTTTTACATTAGTCTGCACTACTCTGCACTCTTTGCTAGTAGACTGCTCTGTTTGAAAGGACACAGGTATTTACTCATCTGAGGCAACATCACCACGATCACGGAAGACCATCAATAGTCTATGAATCATATCTGTCAATCTGTTAAAAGTTAACAGAACTGCCTTTCTATTAGGCTCAGGCATACCTTCAGACCTGGAATGAGAATCAAAGAATCCATATTGTCCAAAGGTGTTTCTGAAAATAGCAATACACTCTGGACTTACAATAAGGAGTGCATAGCTGACATCTGATGTCTCTCAGCTAGAGTCTTAAACCAGGATTCTCCAGAGAACTCACTGGATCTGAGGCATCCCAACATTGCTTCAGATTTCACAACATTGTATGCTTGATTACATGTTGTGACACGCTCTGGCACTTCGTCCATATTCAGGTGGTCATTTTGAAATTCATTTGCACTTATGAGCTGCATTTTAGTGAAGGTATACAATGCAGCCTCCTCCTCCAGAACTCTATCACGGTCCTGCATTGTAAACTCCGTTCCCTCGCTGCGATAGGCCAGAAACTGCAGTGCCATTGTAGCGGGTACGGGACTTCCGTATCAGCTGGCAGTTAAGCGTTCCCAGCAATCTGTGGAATGGTGGAATAAAGACAGTACAAAACCATGTGTGTGATCAGCTCTTGTCTTGCTGGGTTATGACCTTTAATTTAGAAAAGGGCTTACATCAGCACAATTGCAAATGTCAAAACATGCCTCATGTAACCATAGCTTGCTTCTTCATGTAAATGCCCACTGTTTTAGTTTCTTTCTTCTGAATGTAAAGTATTTCCATGAAGATCTGTTCATGAAGTAACGATTAAACTTACAACCCTTCATCAAAAGAAATCGAACTGAAGCACTTGATGTGCACTGACATATGTCCTATCAACATCCATGCAGATTTCCACTTTAAACAGTCAGCTAACCTGTGGAATGGTGGGACAAAACCATGCGTGTGAACAGCTCTTGTCTTGCTGGGTTTATGACCTGCAGCCCAGCAGACAACTTACAACACGCTGCACTCCCACAGCGCCCTCTATTGGTCTGGCCGAACCACCATTTCCTTAACACATTTATACATGCAGAACCCATTTAAGTGTCTTTAATTGTGAAGAACCGACAATCGGGGCGTCACACGATACGTGTACACTGAGTGTTTCGAGAAAAGGTGTCATACCTCGCAACACCCTGGCAATGAGATGCTTGGACAGATATGACCCTGGGTACACTGACACAGGCTTGGAGAGTTTTCTGCTCACTACTGATGCCCTCTGCAATCTGCAAGTCTAAATTAATCAAATTAGTATGCTGACTAAAAAAACGTCTTTCTTGCAAAATTAGTAGCATGCTATGAAAACTCTGTTTTTAAACTGAAAACTGATGTTTCACATTATATGAAATAAAAACGCCCATTGTTTTCGCACATATTTCAGTGTGTGTATATACATATAATAAAACACATACCCAGTACCACACTGCACAGGTATCATCTTTTACTCGTTGGTTTCCATGGTGTGTGGTAACAGGAGCTCTTTTTGTTGATGGCTAATATTGGCAGAAGCAAAGCATCTCACAGCATCAAATGCAACAACTGAAAGTGAACTTTAAAAATGAAAACAATAGCAGTTATGTGGTGTTTTTTATGACATTTGCTGTGAACACGTCCCTGTTCGATGTGGGAGCAAACACTACTGTCCTCAGTGTTGCTGGGGATTGTTGATCCATGCAGTCTTTCTCCATCATCCTTCTAATAACACATGATTTTTTTTCTCCAATGTTATTTTAGTTAAGTGTAATTATATTTCTGTTACCCTTTGAACCCAATCTGAAAATGTTGCATTCGTACCTTAACCATGGTTGGTGGGCTGCTCTGCACATCTGCTAGGTCCAGTTTCTTCCAGCGGCCCTCAGCAGCCTCATAGTGTTTTCCTTTGCGTGGAATCCTTTTAAATATGAAATAACTTGAAGATTAGACAATTAGTTTTAGAAATAACAAGATTTGTAGTTTTGTCAGGGAACAGCCTGCCACGCCGTCCCTCGACACTCCACACACTCGTAGTCTTGCCCCATCATAATAAGTACCGGCACCTGGTGCTCGTTTACCACTCAGCCCGATATAAACCCCTGCCTTTCTCTTCTCACAGTCAGGGTCCGTTCTACTTTCTCATTAAGGAGAACACTCCAGGACTACTCGTGTGGATTACTTCCTGTCCGTGAGAACTTTAGCGATCTCGGACTATATATATATATATATATATATATATATATATATATATATATATATATATATATATATACATACATACACACAGTCATGGCCAAAATTTTTGGCACCCCTGGAATTTTTCCAGAAACTTGAGTATTTCTCACAGAAAAGTATTGCATTAAACACATGTTTTGCTATACACATGTTTATTCCCTTTGTGTGTATTGGAACAAAACAAAAAAGGGAGGGAAATAAGCAATTTTGACAATGTCACACAAAACTCAAAAAATGGGCTGGACAAAATTGTTGGCACCCTTAACTTAATATTTGGTTGCACACCCTTTGGAAAAAATAACTGAAATCAGTTTCTTCCTATAACCATCAATAAGTTTCTTACATCTTGCATCCGGAATTTTGGACCACTCTTCCTTTGCAAACTGCTCCAGGTCTCTCATATTGGAAGGGTGCCTTTTCTCAACAGCAATTTTAAAATCTCTCCACAGGTGTTCAATGGGATTTAGATCTGGACTCATGCTGGCAATGTCAGAAAGCACGGGTGCAGCGGTAGGTGCATAGTGACTGGATGGGAGGACCCAAATGCAGGATGCACACAAGGTTATGAAAAAAACAGAATTTAATATATAAAGTAAAGCAAAGGGGCAAAGGCAAAAACAGTTCAAAAACAGTCCAGGGTCTGAGCACAGGCAATAGGGCAATACAAGGAAGCGAAACCAAAAACCGAAAACAGTCCAGAAAATCCAAAAACCAGAAAATAGAACAAAACAGGGCAGAACAAAACACAAACCAAAAACAGTCCAAAGTTCAAACCAGGAAACTAGGGTGGCAGAGAAGAACAGGGATCAGGATCAGGCTACAGCGCAGGCTGGATGGCAAGAATGATCTCAGAGGCTAGGAAAACGGTAAGATAATCTGGCCAGGAACTAAAGTCTTGATTGTCCTTATATACCAGGAGGCGCGGGAAAAACAGCAAGATGGCCGCCGACCTGGAACAACCCCAAAACATCTTTGAACCTCCACCATATTTGACTGTAGGTACTGTGTTTTTTTTTTGTAGGCCTCATTCCATTTTCGGTAAACAGTAGAATGATGTGCTTTACCAAAAAGCTCTATCTTGGTCTCATCTGTACACAAGACATTTTCCAAGAAGGATTTTGGCTTACTCAAGTACATTTTGGCAAACTGTAGTCTTGCTTTTTTATGTCTCGGTGTCAGCAGTGGGGTCCTCCATAGCATTTCATTTCATTTAAATGTTGACGGATAGTTCGCGCTGACACTGATGCTCACTGAGCCTGCAGGACAGCTTGAATTTCTTTGGAACTTGATTGGGGATGCTTATCCACCATCCGGACTATCATGCGTTGCAACCTTTCATCACATTTTCTCTTCCGTCCATGGCGAGGGAGATTAGCTACAGCTATTAGCTTCTCAAGTCCTCACACAGTTCTCTTCTGCTCTTTCTGTTGTCCATGCTTAGTGTGGCACACACAATGCAAAGACTAAGTGAACTTCTCTCCTTTTTATCTGCTTTCAGGTGTGATTTTTCGATTGCCCACACCTGTTACTTGCCCCAGGTGAGTTTAAAGGAGCATCACATGGTTGTAACTATCTTATTCATCCACATTTTTTAAAGGGTGCCATTAATTTTGTCCAGCCCATTTTTTTGAGTTTTGTGTGACATTATGTCAAATTTGCTTTACTTCCTCCCTTTTTTTGTTTTGTTTCAATACACACAAAGGGAATAAACATATGTATAGTGTTAATGCAAAACGTGTTAATGCAATACTTTTCTGTGAGAAATACTTGATTTTCTGGAAAAATTCCAGGGGGGCCAACAATTTTGGCCATGACTGTATGTATGTATGTATGTATGTATGTATGTATGTATGTATGTATATATATATTTGTTTATTTGTTTATTTATTTATTTATTTTATTTTATTTTATTTTTTTCCATTTTTTTTATTGAAAAATCAACAATTACAGATACAAAAATGTAAAAAGAAATTCTCAATTTTTCCTTTTTAAACAAACAAAGAAAGAAAAAACACCCCCACCCCCCAAAACACAAACAAACCCCCAGACAAAGACACACACACACACACACCCCACATCCCCCTGCTTAAACAACCGAAGAAACAAAATAAAGGTCATGCATACAGTCCAATTTTGACCAATTTAGATCTTTAATCAGGTAGCACCCAGTCTCCTAAAATAAGAAATAACAGGTTGCCACTTGCAAAAAAAAGTGCCAGTAGAAGCCCTCAAAGTATATTTTATTTTCTCCAACTTAAGAAAAAACATTAAGTCTTTAAACCACCAAGAGAGGGAAGGACATCCTATTGTTTTCCAGTGCAGAAGTATGCAACGTCTGGCCAATAAAGATGAGAAAGCTAAAACATCTTTGTGTGCAGAACTCAGTGATACTGACTCGTTGGTAACCCCAAATATAGCGATCAGTGGGCATGGCATCAATTGCACTTCAAATATGGAGGACATAATGCTGAAAAAACCTGTCCAGAATGCATGTAATTTCAGGCACAGAAATAACATATGACTTAAATGACAGGGGGAAGCATGACATCTGTCACATCTGTCCTCAACCCCAGGATAGATTTTTGCCTGTTTCGATTTGGAAAGATGAATTCTGTACAAAACCTTAAACTGAATGAGACTGAGGCGGGCACAGGAAGTGGTAGACCGTATCCTATCTACGGCCTTCTCCCACCATTCGTCGCCTAACTGCAGCCCCAACTCCTCCTCCCAAGCGGTCCTGGTTTTATCTGTATTACAGCTATTGAGAGATAAAATAAAACTGTATATCCGGGAAATCAAACTACGCTGGTGTGGAGTAAACATGACTAAACTCTCCCAAGGTTGCTTGGGGGGGTACATTGGGAAAATTGGGAAGGCATTTAGATACAAAGCTGGGGACTTGGAGATATCGAAAAAATCTCCAAGGATAGGCTGGTGAAACTTCTAAAGACGCCATCTTTGTACAAATTATAAAGTTGCTTGATGCGACCAACAGCGACAAAAAATATGTTCACACTTTAGACAGTTTGGAAAGTTTTTATATACTTGCTGGCCTCGTCAGGTGAAAGAAAATCCTTTCCAACACCGTTGTGTGTGATGCGTAGCCACGCTGGATAAAATAACCTGTACCGCACACCTTCAATGCCACGGAGCTGCCGCCCGCACCTCGTTAAGGGCAGCCCGTGCTTTTGCAGTTTTTAACGTATGGTCTGGAAAAATAGAAATGTTCAGTGCGATGTGACCTGTTCAGAACTGGCTCCTTCTCCAGACTCAGTGCCTCCTTCAGCGGCACGGCAACACTCGCGGTAGTGGAGCTATTGGGCCCCTCAGGAACACCGATTATCCGGACATTATTGCGCCGCGATCTAGCTTCCAGATCTTCACATTTGGTCTCCAGCTTATTGTACTCAGCAGTAAGATGGTGTATGTCACGTTGCATGTCACGTTGCATTACAGCGATATCATCGGTGCAAACAGTAAGTGAGCGCTCAATTTCAACCACGGTGCCCTTTAGTTCCCGCAGCCGCATTCGCAGCTTTATCACTGGACAGTTGCGCCTTCACCGCCTGCAGCTCCGACTTTATTGTCAGTAAATCGCTTCCCAAAGTACGTTCCAATGCACGTAGCTCGGCCTTAAATACCTCGATGATTTGGGACCTCAGAGAGGACAGCAGCTCTGACTTTAATGAGTCAATATCAGCCTTAGAAGCTGCCTGTGAAACAATGGGCCCTTCACACGGGGGTGAATCACGAGAAGGCGAGGCCGCAACTGTTGCACCAGGCCGCAGTTGCGACTGAGTTGTGCTACGGGTCTTAGAAGTTTTACCAGACATCATAATTACCCCTAGATTCAAATACACAAACAAGGAAGGTAAACCAAGGGATTGAGAGCAAAAATAAAAGCGAAAAGCTCGAAATAATAACAATTATAACATTAATCCACCGGAGCCCCCTAACACCACGTCCTACTCCATGATAAACCCGATAGCACCCCCCCCGTCCGTATATATATATATATATATATATATATATATAAAATAACATTCTTTTTTTCTGTTCTGATTGTTGTCAGCAAATTGTTCTTTAAATATTAAAACTTTCCACCTGTAAACTGTTTTAAAAGTACAAATCATATGTACAGTCACCACAATATGATCTACAAATATTACTGATCACTTATTATGTTATTGATGACTTAAGACACATACTTCAAAATTCGCTTTCTGATGTAAGTGGATGAAACCTGAAAAAAATTCTAAACAGCTCACAGAAAACAATTAGTCACAACAACAGAAAAAACCTGCTGGTAATATGACCTACAATAATATATATATATATATATATATATATATATATATATATATATATATATATATATATATATATATATATACAGTGAGAAAAATAAGTATTTGAACACCCTGCTATTTTGCAAGTTCTCCCACTTAGAAATCATGGAGGGGTCTGAAATTGTCATCGTAGGTGCATGTCCACTGTGAGAGACATAATCTAAAAAAAAAATCCAGAAATCACAATATATGATTTTTTAACTATTTATTTGTATGATACAGCTGCAAATAAGTATTTGAACACCTGAGAAAGTCAATGTTAATATTTGGTACAGTAGCCTTTGTTTGCAATTACAGAGGTCAAACGTTTCCTGTAGTTTTTTACCAGGTTTGCACACACTGCAGGAGGGATTTTGGCCCACTCCTCCACACAGATCTTCTCTAGATCAGTCAGGTTTCTGGCCTGTCGCTGAGAAACACGGAGTTTGAGCTCCCTCCAAAGATTCTCTATTGGGTTTGGGTCTGGAGACTGGCTAGGTCACGCCAGAACCTTGATATGCTTCTTACAGAGTCACTCCTTGGTTATCCTGGCTGTGTGCTTCGGGTCATTGTCATGTTGGAAGACCCAGCCTCGACCCATCTTCAATGCTCTAACTGAGGGAAGGAGGTTGTTCCCCAAAATCTCGCAATACATGGCCCCGGTCATCCTCTCCTTAATACAGTGCAGTCGCCCTGTCCCATGTGCAGAAAAACACCCCCAAAGCATGATGCTACCACCCCCATGCTTCACAGTAGGGATGGTGTTCTTGGGATGGTACTCATCATTCTTCTTCCTCCAAACACGTTTAGTGGAATTATGACCCAAAAGTTCTATTTTGGTCTCATCTGACCACATGACTTTTTCCCATGACCCCTCTGGATCATCCAAATGGTCATTGGCAAACTTAAGACGTGCCTGGACATGTGCTGGTTTAAGCAGGGGAACCTTCCGTGCCATGCATGATTTCAAACCATGACGTCTTAGTGTATTACCAACAGTAACCTTGGAAACGGTGGTCCCAGCTCTTTTCAGGTTATTGACCAGCTCCTCCCGTGTAGTTCTGGGCTGATTTCTCACCTTCCTTAGGATCATTGAGACCCCACGAGGTAAGATCTTGCATGAAGCCCCAGTCCGAGGGAGATTGACAGTCATGTTTAGCTTCTCCATTTTCTAATGATTGCTCCAACAGTGGACCTTTTTTCACCCAGCTGCTTGGCAATTTCCCCGTAGCCCTTTCCAGCCTTGTGGAGGTGTTCAATTTTGTCTCTAGTGTCTTTGGACAGCTCTTTGGTCTTGGCCATGTTAGTAGTTGGATTCTTACTGATTGTATGGGGTGGACAGGTGTCTTTATGCAGCTAACGACCTCAAACAGGTGCATCTAATTTAGGATAATAAATGTAGTGGAGGTGGACATTTTAAAGGCAGACTAACAGGTCTTTGAGGGTCAGAATTCTAGCTGATAGACAGGTGTTCAAATACTTATTTGCAGCTGTATCATACAAATAAATAGTTTAAAAATCATATTATGATTTCTGGATTTTTTTTTTTAGATTATGTCTCTCACAGTGGACATGCACCTACGATGACAATTTCAGACCCCTCTATGATTTCTAAGTGGGAGAACTTGCAAAATAGCAGGGTGTTGAAATACTTATTTTCCTCACTGTATATATATATATATATATATATATATATATAAAATAACCCTAACCTACTACAATCTAAACTACACTAATCTAATCTAAATAACTATTCTAAAACTTACCTACAGAAAAATCTAAAAAAATAATAATCTAGGCTACTCTTAATATAGCTCAAATCTAAGTAATACACTGTTAGCCCGGATTTAGTTTCTACTTAAATATTCAAGCATAATACACTAAAACAAAAAAGTTTGATGACATCACTTTATAATTTTAAGTATATTCTACTAATTTGTTGGCATAGTCCAATGTGCAAATAATTTGAAGTACAATTAGCTTAAATTGAAAAGTTATTGAACAGACCACACCTCTTCTTCCCAGTTGTGACAACTGTTTATTAACAGAGTAATGAGCAGTTGCTTAAGGTATCAGTGTGTGTGTTTTCCTTATTTTAACAGTCTTTATTGCAGCTTGCTCTTACACACAAATACATACAGACCTATAATACAAAACAAAAACAGTCCAAAACTGATTTCAGCCACGTACTGAGTCGAAGTTTCCTGTCTTTGTTGCGGTTGTGAGGATTCAGGCACTGCTGGCGAGGAACTGGAATGTGAGTATAACTCCGAGAGTTGTAAAAACCTCATTTAAACATTCGCCATTTCGACGGGCATTTTTAGACACTGGCTAACTTACCTGTGTAATGTATATTTAGCTAACTGTGGGGGGAGGGGTTTTGGGGCAGCGGTGGAAACAATTTAACATTTACCAGTTCGTTGGCTTTTTATCCCCAACTAATCGATATCTAACACTCGATCACTTTCTCACGCGCGTTGCTGATCGCGTGCAGTAAAAACATGATTTTAACCAGTTTCACTGCTTTTAGGCTTTCACCTGGCCGGCTGCAAGCGGCGTTCTTTCCAAGAAGATAGCGGGAACACGTGCGGCTGTTTCACGCGGTTTACCACGGCCTATTGTATCTGGTACGTTCCTTTAAGACAACGTAAGCGAATATGTGTATCTTAAGATGTGTACGTGACTTAAAATGCCTTATATTAAAGCTAATTCGCCGTAAACTAGCAAAATAATAAATGTGATGTCAGTGTTCAGACTTTTCCAGTCTGTTAGGTTTCATAAGGTAAATGTTGTTAATGTTTGCTCATTTGCAGGAAAATAAAGAGAAATTCTTAGAGTTAAGTCTAAAACAGATTAAATAATGGTTTGGGAGTGCAAGTATTGTCCTTTTAGCTGTGAAAAAAGAGCACAATTGTTTAAACATTACAGGCTAAAACACGAAGGTTATACCAGAACCGAGCCTTTTCCTTGTTTACATCAGGAGTGCACATTAAATTATTAAATGGACTAAAAGTTCACCTGTCCCGCATTCACACAAAAGCTCCAGATCAGCAAAAAAGTACAGATATACCAACTAAGTTTAGTTGTCTGTCGTGTGGATTTACAGAGTCTTGTTCAGAGAGTGACTTTTTCACTCACCTGCATCGTGCACATCTAAAAGTAAATCATAAAGTCAGATGCCCTTATGAAGATTGTAATTTGGAAAGCAGTGTTTACTCCACATTCAAAGCACACAAGAGTAAAGTACACAAACAACAGATCTCAAAGAGGTTTAAATCAGAAATTGTTGGTGACAATATTATAAGCCATGACAGTAATGCTTCACAAGAGCAGATGTCAGATGCTAATGATATTGAGGACACAGAAGAGTTGAATGAGGTAACTGAATGTGATCTGCACGATTTAGAAAAACAGCTTGAGCACAACTTGGCATCTTTACTACTAAAGATGCACACTGTTTTGCACATACCAGAGAGTGCAGTGAGCAGCTCCGTCAAATCAATAAGCTCTCACAACCACTTGTACAACACAGAGTCAGGGGCATATTAAACAAATATTGTGCTGACATGGATGAGACTGTTATTAAAGAGATTATCAGTGCTGTGTCAGAAAGTAACATGATGACACATTGTTCCAAAGATGGACCTTTAGGAACTGCCAAAAAAAGAGCAGCCTATGTGCGTAGAGAGTTTCCACTGGTAAATCCAATTGAATATGTTGTGGAGAAAGGCAAAACAACTCTTGCATATGTTCCCATTGTTCCTATGCTACAGAAGTTGCTTAACAAAACTGATGTTTTAGACAAAGCTATGTCAGAAAAAGTACATGTCCCTCAGGAATTCAGATCATATGCTGATGGGCAATACTTTACTGAAAATCCATTTCTTACAAAAGATGAGTTCACAATTGCTCTTGTACTTTACATTGATGACTTTGAAGTCACCAATCCTCTTGGAACATCAAAGCTAGAACACAAGATGTGTGCAGTATACTGGGTTATTGCAAACATACCTTCAAAATATCGGTCAACCCTCAGCTCTATCCAACTTGCTCTACTGTGCAATACCTCCACAGTCAAGGAGAGTGGTTATGCAAAAGTTTTCCAACCTCTGATCTATGATCTAAAATTATTGGAGCAGAATGGCGTTTAGCTGGAGCAACTAGGTGCCAGTGTGAAAGGTACAGTCTTGTATGTTGCAGCTGACAATCTTGTTGCCCACTCTCTTGCAGGTTTCCGGGAGAGTTTTACTGTTGTTACCCTCCTGACATCTTGCATGATATTTTGGAAGGTATTGTTCCAGTTGAATTGTCCCTGTGCCTTACAGACCTGATAGGTAAGACTTATTTCACCCTAGATATGCTGAATCAGGCCATCAGGTATTTTAAGTACTCATTTAGTGACAAAACATATCGACCTCAGGTTATTGGAAAGGGATTTTCCAGTAAAGGGACCATTGGTGGAAATGGCCATGAGAACTGGTGTCTCATAAGGCTCCTTCCATTTCTTATTGGTCACAGTGTCCCTGAGTGTGACAACACTTGGGAAATTCTCATGCTTCTCAAAGATATTACTGAGCTAGCTGTGGCACCAAAGCATACAGAAGAGACACTTAACTTTCTGGACTGTAAGATAGCAGAGCACAGGCGCTTGCTGCAGTCAGCATTTCCAGATTTTCGTTTAAGGCCAAAACATCACTTTGTGGAACATTATCCTCAGCTTGTAAGGACATTTGGTCCCCTGTCTGAGGTTTGGACAATGCGGTTCGAGGGGAAGCATAAATTCTTTAAGAGGGTAATTCGCACTGCTCAGAACTTAAGTGACACTATAAATGGCGATCCTCCCAACACACAGATCAAGAAGCCGAAGAAAGGGGAAATACATTTCCTGCCTGATTTTCCAGAGGGGATGAATGACCAGAACATGGAAGTAGCTCGTGAGGTTCTGGTCAATGAAATGATGAAGACAAAGACAAAGGAATCCCTGGTTAAGAAAGAGATGGATGTGACGTTTGCTTTTCGCAGAAAGGAGATTGTCTAAGAGAAGCCTGCCATCAGCCAGCTAGTGCATCGTTTGCCAGCTCTTTTTACAGAAAATCAGGTTTGTGTTAAGTGTCTACATATCATGTAGTGTTGTGTGTCAGATTAAAACAGTGTGAACATTGACTGATCCATTGTTTGCCATGTTTCAGGTTTCTTATAATTTTGGCAGAGTGGTAGGGAAAAATCGCAGAGAAAACTTGACCATTTGTCTCCAAGCCTCATGGACCTCTTCAAAAAGAAGAAAGACCTTACTGGTCAGCTTTTGGCTGAACTTTTATGCCAGACAAAGGTAAGTTAACATATCTACATCAGTCCTGTTTTCCTATGAAGCTTTTCTTTTTTATGAAGAATTTTTTT
Organism: Silurus aristotelis; assembly: GCF_946808225.1. NCBI lineage: Eukaryota > Metazoa > Chordata > Actinopteri > Siluriformes > Siluridae > Silurus > Silurus aristotelis. Next base: position 1,896,408 of record NC_139588.1, on the reverse strand, counting down.
ACCCCTGCATTCTCTATTCTCATAATTTTATCTCCTATTTCCAGTTTATTTTTTCCTAATCTCTTCTTTTCATTTCTTGTAAATTACAGTCAGTATCCTTATAAAGTGTTTTATTCAATGTCCACTATCGTCTAGACAACTTAGCCAACAGACGTCAGATGCCTTTGTCTTCGGGGACTTGGGGTCATCTTGGGCGATGATCCTTTTGATTTCTTCAAGACCTGCTTTGTAAGCAAATTCATTTTTTTTAATAAATGTTGCAGATGCATGTTCTTTGTTTTTATTTTATTTTCAAACCATTAATCAGGACTATGTGCTACAGATTTATTCAGTATTTCAGACTTGGACTTTTTTTTAATTTATTTTTACCATAAAATTGTCTATGTTTAATCAGTGGCATGAAATTACCTGAAAAAACATGGGTTCAGTTAACATTAAATATTTTGCTGTAATTGTACAGTGAAAAGGAAGCTGAACAAGCCGGGCCTCATATCTTGTATGAAGAGAGTGTCTTTTACTATATGTCAGTGTAGATTGTTTCTTCTTAGGGTATTTTTATTGTTAACATTTCAAAAATGTATGTGCTAACTAACACATGATTGTACATTTGTTTCTCTGTAAGGACACAGCTGACAATGACTTGTACAGGCAAACTCCAGTGGGATTGCTTTTCATCGGTGAAGAGAACCTTAAGCTGAACCCGTCCAAAGTGGGAATCATCTTGGAAGGGAATGTGGTGATGGATGACCTGGCCAACCTTCCTCAGGCCTTCTGTGTCCTTTTTGGACTGATATATGCCCTGCACCTGGACTATCCCAAATACATGAAAAACACTTTTTGCTTTGTTCAGCAGGTGATGTTGAACCTGGGTAAAAGTGAGCTGGCACCCAAAATTCAGACTCTGAAAAACCAACTTACCGTGTAAAGAGGTGTTGTTACACTATTTCTCCAGATATGAGAAATATTGTTTGTTCTTTTAGAAAAGCGACTTGTTTGCACTGTTATGCCCTTTTTCTATTTTATGTTATTGGATTGGCACTGATATATCTAGTTTCATTCAGATTAACAAACCCAAAACTGCGAAAAAGCCAGTTTGCAGTGTTAAGTGCTGTTCTAACTCATTGCACTACTGCTCCAGATACCAGGTGCCTAGTTTTATGTTGTGCTTTTAGAAAAACAACCTGTTATGTGTATGTTCACAATAAAGCATTTTACCCCTAACCGGGGTGTTTTAAACAAATGTTTCATCTGATTTCTTGATCTGAATAAGTATTTATAATGCACCAGATTAAAAACTGAAATAATAATTTAATGATGATAACTGAACTAGGGGAAGAAAGATAAGTAAGCTACAACTAGGTATTTGGTACATTAAACTTAAGTGTATTAATTGTGCAAAGGAGTTAACTTGGCAAAACATGTTGAGTTAAATCAATTTTGAATTGAGTGTAATGTACTTAACATTTTAAGTTAAATGTACTTAGGTTTTCATTACACATTACTTATTTTTTTAAGGCAACCGGTTTCCTCAATTTTTTTTAAGTAAATTCAACTTATCCGGGTTTACAGTGTAAAATGCAATCAATTTATAACAAAGATTTCTCTGTATGACTATGCGCTGGGGTCTTTATCCAAGAGGAGTCTGCAAAATAGATAAAATAGACACCTGTCTCTCGTTTATGCCGGAGGCGTGGCCGAGCGGGGAGTGGCTGGTGGATTCCTGACAACTACATTGCGTTACAAGCGCCACTAAAAACACTATTAATAGAAACACGTCTTTACTCACTTTACTCATCTCATCTCGATTATGGACAGTCGAATTTTTTTTTTTACACACACATATCCAAATCACTATCCATTTAAGTTCACAATACATTTCAAATAAACTGATTCAGTGAATGCATTGATTTCACAGAGATAAAACAATGATTGACAGAACAGACATTACACTGGTGCATAGACCAATCAGATTTCAGCTGGTCCATACAAGACGTGCTATAAATACATGCAGTTTGTACTGTAATGGACAAATTTCCACCATGAATCACTGCAGAAGACCACGAGTCTGGATCATCAGAAGCTCGATCATCGTGAGAGTGCGAACATATTTGTCAGCACACAGGCTAGACGAAAATCTGGGCCTGGACTGAGACATTATCTGGGATGGAAGAGGAGGGAGAAGATGGGAGCACCTGATTGCCTGAAGTCCTAATAATTCCATTGCGCCCGTTTTTTTGTGTATCCAGTGTGTGCTCAGAGTGTATAATCTCCTACTATTGGCACTTTGGCACTACTGCAGCCTCATACACATTTCTGACGGTCCCTGCGTGCGTTTCATTGGTCGAGCGGCAGACTCCTCGTCAGCGATTGGCTGGCTTTTATGTCCGTCAGCACGAGCTACTGAGCTCACCTGCCAACGAGAAGTGCTGCGGATTAGCTTCATTAGCCGAATTAGCTTCATTTCAGAGGAGTTTGGAAGTGTTCACAACAGAAGTTTATTAGCTGAAGCTAAAAGTAAGTTTATTTGTTTATTTTTGTATAAACAAAATTCCCGAGTGGACCATAGACATGTAATGAAGTCTTAATTTAATGTACTGGTTTTTGTAATTCATAAATAATTCAAATGCAAAATGATGTATTTAGACACATACTTCCCTGCAGTTTGACCATAATGTACAGATACAGATATAATTTATAAAGTCCACATGCTCATTGTTATCTGGAATTTTTTTTTTTTTAGGAAAGAGCATAAACTGAGCAGGATAAAAAAATACATATGGTCAGGCAAAGACAAAGCCTTCAGTGAGGGACAAGAAATCAACACATTTAAAGGTAAGTTGTGACAGTAAGATTTGGTTTAACACTGGTGATAAGACTGGTTGCTATTGCATATTCCTTCATTGTTGTATCCCACCTCTCTCTTGCGCTCTCTCTCATTTTTCGGAGTTATGTGAAGAGACCTCGGAGGCTGTGACTGAATGCAGTGTGAATATTCTTTCACATCAGAGAAAGAAATAGTAAGTGAACATATTTTCCTTCCTGACACTAACAGTGTTCTATGTAGACGGTTAAGCATCACATTAGACTGTTATACTTGGACTGTTGTCCTAAAGAAGTTGTTGTGATGAGCTTACACTTTGAGTAACAAAATAAACCCAATTTATTCATTTATCACGTGTGTGTGGGGGATGGGCATGACACTGACCTGAAATCTAAGGACTGTGTGTCGCCCTATGAGGACCGTCGTATTTTACACACTTTATAAAAACGTGTTGGTTTGGTTATTTGACTTAGCGTTATAGGTGCCGAAGGAGGAGAAGGAGAGAAGGAAAACATCCACAGAGACAGCAGAAAAAGGAGAAGTGTATGATAGTTGAGGTTAGGGTTAGGGTCTCCCAAGTAATATAGTCTCGGATCAGGGCCCACAGTTTACTGCCAATTTTTGGACAGCATTCTGCTGCCTCCTGGGTATCTCAATCAGCTTATCTTCTGGGTTTCACCTGCAAAACAACGGGCAAGCAGAAAGGCTAAACCAAGACATGAAGTGGCCATTCTCATCACTTCCACCAATTACAACGCCTCGTGGGCTTCTCAATTAATATGGGCTAAATACGCCCATAATACTCTGCTGTGCTCAGCCACCAGCCTCTCGCCTTTTCAGGCCGCTTATGGTTACCACCCACCCATTTTTTCCTCTCAAGAAATTGAGGCCTCTGTACCATTGGCAGGTGCCTTGGTCAGCCTGGAAGAAGATCCGGGCTGCTCTCCTCAGGTCTTCCCACTTCTATGCCAGCTGGGCCAACCGCAGGCGCAGACCAGCACCTGCTTAGCACCCTGGCCAGAGTGTCTGGCTCTCTACCAAAGACCTGCCCCTGAAAAATCGCATGCAGGAAGCTAGCCCCTCGCTTTATTGGATCTTTTCCTCTATACCCGGTGCTCAAACCTGTGGCAGTCCGCCTCCCTAGAGTTTTCCGTGTTCACCCCACCTTCCATGTTTCACGGCTAAAACTGGTCCAAGCTTGCAACATCAACATTTACTGACACTCAATTCCCCCTTTTTCCCACATTTTCCTAATAGAACATAACTATAACAATAATTACTTCTCTAATTTATCTGCGAGCATTCAATTAGCCTATAGCTGATATCAGAGCATGAGACTGCATGGTTAGCAGAACACCACATGACCTATGTTACACACACCACACTAATACGATTGCCAATTGTTAGTGTTAAAACTGTTTCACACACATTCCTTGTCCGTTCAGTGTCTATAGGATATTTACGATGTTAGTCGGTAAGGTAAACAGAGAGTCTTATCTGGGCTCAAACATCTCCCCCTGGTATATCCTCTTGTCTAAACAGGAAAACACTTTAGGTCAGTCTTTATCCCCAATATGTCACCTGCAATAAACGAAGAGAAACATTTAGCCACATTCTGTGTGCGGTGTGATTCTTCCCTGATCAGAAAAGGCATTACGGGTCTCGCAGGTCATTTGGAAAACTTCTCCAGTCATTTCGTTTTGCGCATGATAAAAATCTAACAGTTTTGGTGTCAGAAGCGAGATACTTTCTGACAATATCCAGAGGGAGATCACGCATCAAGGTGAGTTTTATGTATTCCCTTGTTTGCAGGGATTGTCCCGTTTGCCAGCTAATAGGGCTGCATGTGTGTTCGTGTCTTTGTTATGCATTAATTGTCGAATAAATGATAATTTCCTTTGGTGGGATGATTTCGTCACGACATGGTATTCCTCACCTTAGATGTAAGATGCAAGATTAGAAGACGTTTTTTACGGTCTGTCTAATATAGTTGATATTGTCTGAAGTATCCAAAAAAATCCACGATAATTTAGAATTATCTAAAAAACTAGATAAATGAAAAATCAATTGCTTAAAAATAAAGTCAGAGAATAGAGAAAAGAAACTAAAGAAAAACTGACATTTTTTTCAAAAGACTTCAATCTTGTTTTGGCTTTAAAGTCTATTTTTTTCTCCTAACTTACAAAGTTTGTGATTCATTTGGAGAGACTGGATTGCTCATTTTGTTTGAAGACTGCGATTCCCCTGGTGTCTTGTGTTGTGTGTATTGTCTGAGTGTTAAGTGTTGTGTGTCTGTTCTTTGTTCTGTGTAAAGAACATGGGTCATAACATTTCTCGCCCATTGCCGGAAGAAAACCCCAAAGATTGGATGTATAGGAATAGTGCCGGTTACTGGACTAATCCTTATTTAGATAATTTGGCAGGATGGAGTGAATGAATGTCGCAGGTAGATAATTTTCCTAGACATGGGTCATTCAAGACCCGCGATATGGAAAATGCGTATTCTATGGTGAACGGTGGATGGGGCAATCCGAATTGGGACTACACTTATATGCGTGAGTCCTATGATAAATGGGTAAATATGAAGAAGTACTGGGTCAAAGGTCCAGAAAGTGTCAATGCTTCTAAATGCTCTTTGAATAAGAAACAATCGGCTCCACCATACAGTTCGACACCGTCTACTAATTCTGGTCTTTATCCTGTGCTGCCTGTTGATACATCTTTACCGCTTTTGCATTTGTACGAGAGCGAAATGATGTACATGTTAAACCAGCGAAAGCTAGTGATATTGATGCTATATGTAGGAGTCTTCCTATTCCAACTACGAAATATGTACAGATCTTAAAAAGCCACACTCGGTATGCACAGTTAACGGGCCCTGATTTTAGAACTATTTTTTTGCATACATTGGGAGATGTTTCAGAGGAGTTGATCATAGAAAAATGTCCGACCCTCACGCGAGTTAATGATGCCATTACATGCGAGGGCACGGCCGCGAACCGTCACCAGATTTTTTGGGAAAATGATGCCAATGTAATGCAAATGTATAATGAGTTAAAGGATTTTCTGGATAACAGAATTGCATCCAAGCGTGACATTTCACATGCAGCTAACACTAGGCAGGGTTTTAAAGAAACGCCGTCTGCCTTTGTGGTGCGTTTTAAAGCAGCATGGGAGAATGATTCTGAACTGCCGACTGATGATACACACAATGTGTTGTTTATAAATACTTGTTTGAATAACATGAAAGCTTCTCAAGCTCAAATGATTCGCATCACGACAGACAGATTACTCGAGAAGTCGGTAGATCAGTTCTGTGCTAGAATTAGAGATTTAGATGCTGTTGGAGGTTTTCAGTCCGCTTCTGGTTCAGTTAAGTCTGAACCCACTATGTTCTTTGCTGCAACAGGAAGTGGTGCATTCCAGCCACAGTACAAAACTCAAGGAGGAGGTGTAGTTTCTTAAACGTATAGTATCTTAAATGTGTAATATCTAAAAGCCTTAACTCATACAATTCTACAAATGGTGAAAGTCCTGGAAAGGCCAAAGTTAATTACTGAACCATCTGGCCAGATGTTTTCCTTTAAGCCAAATGTATGAAAGGCCCATAGTGCTTATCTTATGAGCCGTGACTGGGAAAATGAAACGGATGGTCGTCCTTAAATCAGTATAAGCCGAAGTATAGAATATGATCCAGGATGCATGTCCTCTTGGGAAAAGACCTCTGACCCGTTCTCACTGTATGTTAAGATGAATGGTCTGGAAAAGTTAGCGCTGGTACATTTGAGATATATTAAATCTGGACAAAGACAGGTTTCTCTTTAAGATAAACATTATTGCACAGTAGGCTCATATACATCTGTTATACATTAAGAGGCGGACCCAGAGAATGATCAGAATATATAATGAGTGTGCAGCCATGGATCGGGAGTCAGACTTTGAATCAGAGCATGCTGACTCCAGGCTTGACCGGAAGGCCTGTAAAGATGCTATATTTCTGTGCTGAATAAAAATCATTATTTACACGAAATAACTGCGTCTACGGAGATTCCTTCCAACCGACAGCTACACTCCATCAAGACGACGAAATACACAACAGAGGTTTCAGGAAAAAGGGGAGGTGCAATTATTGTGGGAAGCTTGGTCATTGGTTTAGAACTTGTAGAGAGAGAATGGGAGATGAGAAAAGGGGCGTAGCCACTCAGCGAGTAGAGAATGCAGACCAGCATGCAGATGTGCAGAGGCCCACACAGCAGCAATATCCTACTCAATGGACCTCTGCATAGGGCAGCCTACGGAGCGATGAACCCCATGATTTTTCTATGATAACTTTATCCTGCAGTAATCACCCTTCAACTTTGCCTAAATATCACGTTGCGCATAGACAATAAAGACTATTGTTTTCTTGTTGATACTGGCGCTACATGTTCTTCAACTGCTGGGGGTGAATATTCTGGTCCCATTTCAGGAAAAAGTATCCGCTCCGTGGGAATAGATGGGGTTCCAATTTCATGTCCTGTAACTCACCTTTTGCCTGTGGTGACACCAACTGGTACAAATTTTTATCATAGCTTTACAATAATTCCAAACTCGCCTTTAAACCTTTTAGGAAGAAATACGATGCATAAAATGGGAATGGAAATTCTGTTTTTTGAAACCAATGTCTCACTGTCTTTTCCTTCTGTCCTCATGCTCTCAACTGAGCCACAGCCACATCCGGAAGATTTCTTCCATGGTAGTACAGACGTCCTGCCTGATAAACCAAATTTAGGTGAAGTTAACCCTAAATTATGGGCCTCTTACAAAGTGGACCAAGATGGCGGCGCGGCAGTAGCTCGCAGCGGCCGCTCCGGACCCAAAATGGTGCTACTCTCACTTTGTAGCCCGCCTTACACAACACATGGACATCAGAGCAAACGGTGTCCCTGTGTACAACCGAAAAACCCTGAAAGAACTTAATGATGACCTGCGGCAGAAGCTACGCGACCTCGGCGTGCTCCGAGAACCAGGCCTCCAGTCCTCGGCATCGCCTGCGGCGGACGGGCGGAGGAGGGGGAATCGGAAGCGCTGCGCGAGAAAACAGAAGCGCGGAAAGCGAGCGGGTGCTAATGCTAGGCTAAAAGCTAACCCTAGCCGGCCCGCTCTACTATCACTACTGCTGGCAAATGTCTGCTCCCTGGACAATAAACTAGACTACATCAGACTCCAACAAGCTACTCGGCGTGAGTACAGACACTGCTGCGTTTTTGTGTTTACGGAGACGTGGCTGAGCGACAGAGTTCCGGACGCCGCCATCCAGCTGGACGGGCTAGCCGCGTTTCGTGCCGACAGGAATGCAGCTCTGTGCAGTAAGACTCGCGGCGGCGGTCTGTGTGTTTACATCAACACGGAATGGTGTAAGAACTCTGTGCTTGTTTCTACCTACTGCTCATCGCTGCTGGAGTTTATTGTTGTGAGATGTAGACCTTTTTATTTACCACGGGAATTCACCACCGCTATTGTGCTCGGAGTGTACATACCACCTAGCGCTAATGCTAAGGAAGCGCTCAGTGTGCTCTACGGGACCATTAGCGGACTTCAAAACTCACACCCTGACGGATTGTTTATAGTCGCCGGAGATTTTAATCACGCAAATCTCAGGACTGTGCTCCCTAAATTTTATCAGAATGTGAACTTTGCAACCAGAGGAGAAAACACGCTGGATGTTGTTTACACAAACATCCGGGGCGCATACCGGGCGAAGCCCCGCCCCCACCTCGGTTACTCAGACCACATCTCTGTTATGCTGATCCCAGCATACAGACCACTCAGCAGGCGTTCAAGACCATTTCGGAAGCAAGTGAGAACCTGGCCAGCAGAATTCATGTCTGCTCTCCAGGACTGTTTTGAATGCACTGACTGGGACATGTTCAGGGAAGCTGCAACCAACGGCGATTTCATCAACTTGGAGGAATACACGTCAACAGTGACCAGCTACATCGGCAAGTGCATTGATGACGTGACTATCTCCAAGACCATCACTACACGCTCCAACCAGAAGCCGTGGATGACCGCCAAGGTGCGTGCGCTGCTAAAAACAAGAGACTCTGCCTTCAGAGCAGGGGACAGGGTGGCCTTGAAAACAGCAAGGGCCAAACTGTCCCGTGCCATCAGAGAGGCGAAGCCCGCACACGCCAAAAGAATTCACGGCCACTTCCAGGACAGCAGAGACACCCGGCGCATGTGGCAGGACATCCAGGCGATCACGAATTACAAAACTACATCACCTGCTTGTGACCGTGACGCCTCCCTCCCAGATGCGCTGAACGACTTCTATGCCCGGTTCGAGGTGCAGAACAACATGGTGGCGAGGAAGACCATCCCAGTGACCAGGTGCTCTGTCTAACCACAGCTGAAGTGAGGAAAACTCTATGCAGAGTTAACCCACAGAAGTCTGCTGGACCAGACAACTTTCCTGGCAGAGTGCTCAGGGAATGTGCACAACAGCTAGCAGATGTCCTCACTGATATCTTCAACATCTCCCTGAACAGCGCCACTGTTCCTACGTGCCTCAAGACGACGACCATCATTCCTGTGCCGAAAAAGTCTTCTGTCTCCTGCCTCAATGACTATCGTCCCGTTGCACTCACACCCATCATGATGAAGTGCTTCGAGAGGCTCGTCATGAGGCACATAAAGACCCAGCTTCCACCCGCACTGGACCCCATGCAGTTCGCATATCGTCCAAACCGCTCCACGGACGATGCTATCTCCACAACCCAGAACACAGAGTGACCATTCTCCACTGATCATCGCTGGATCCTCAGTGGAGATCGTCAAGAGCACCAAATTCCTTGGTGTTCATCTGGCGGACAAGCTCACCTGGTCACTTAACACCAGCTCCATCACCAAGAAAGCCCAGCAGCGTCTCTACTTCCTGAGAAGGCTGAGGAAAGCTCATCTCCCTCCCCCCATCCTGACCATGTTCTACAGAGGGACCACCGAGAGCATCTTGAGCAGCTGCATCACTGCCTGGTTTGGGAACTGCACCGTCTCGGATCGCAAGACCCTACAGAGGATATTGAGGACAGCTGAGAAGATCATCGGAATCGCTCTTCCCTCTATCATGGACATTTACACCACACGCTGCATCCGCAAAGCACACAACTTTGTGGATGACCACACACACCCGTCACACACACTTTTCACACTCCTACCATCAGGGAAACGGTTCCGAAGCATTCGGGGCCGTCACATCCAGACTGTGCAACAGTTTTTTCCCGCAAGCCATCAGGCTCCTCAACAAAGAACTGAACTGAACTCTCTCTCACACACACACACACACACACACACACACACACACATACACACAACTGTGTGACTGATCCGCACAAACCGGACTCAACACCCATCATACACTTCGTTCACCCAGGTTTCAATACCAATCACACTTTTCACTATAGCAAAATGTTTACATGCCGCCTGTTGCTGATTCCGGGACTTGTTATTTTGCACAATATTCTGTCCAAATCCTTTGGTTACTGTTAACTTTATTTTTAATTGCTGCTACTGCTGAATTGCAAAAATTCTGTTTACATCTTTCTGTTTACACTGCACCTTATTCTGTTACGACAGGTTTTACTGGCGGAGCTATTTCCATTTTTATTTTTATATTTTGTGTATTGTGTATTGTCCTGCACTGTCCTGTGTTGTCCTGCACTGTCTTGTGTTGTCTTTTGCACTGTTTGCACCAGCTGCACACATGCACTTTATGTGGCGAGGATCTTAGTTCTCGGCCCTGTGTTTTTCTGTTCTGTACTGTTTGTTTTATGTTGTTTTATGTAGCACCTGGGTTCAGGAGGAACGTTGTTTCATTTCACTGTGTACTGCATCAGCTATATATGGTTGAAATGACAATAAAAGCTTCTTGAATTGAAGATGAGGCAGGTTTAATCCAGGTAAAACCGTATCATGCACTCATGAAAACACACCATCCGATTTTTGTTAAACAATATCCATTGTCGAAAGAGAAGAATGTTGGCATTGCTCCAGTTATTGACAATTTATTGTCACAAGGTTTTTTGATCGAGACACATTCACCGCATAACACACCGATTAATCCCGTCTTAAAGGCAGATAAAAAATGCTGGAGGCTAACACAAGCTTTACGTGAGATTAATAAATTAGTTATTCCGTTAGCTCCTTTGGTGCCCGATGTAGCTACCATTGTTAACTCTATACCAGCAATTTTTTTCTGTGATTGATCTTTGTTCTGCTTTTTTCAGTGTCCCTTTGGCCTCAGAGACGCAGCCGCTTTTCGCTTTTACCTATAGGAGACGTCCCTGTTGCGTACCTTTCCAAATTTATAGACAACATAGCACAAGGGTTGCGGCTCTGATGGTCCGGGATGCTGAGAAAACGGTGCTGTCACATCCTTTGATACTGTACACCTCACATCAGGTAACAGCTATTTTACACAATCTCAACACACAACATATGACAGCACAACGTAGATCTGGTTATGAGACCACACTCTTGGCAACGGAAAACTTAACTATTAAGCCTTCTTCTCAGCCGCATTCAGCTGTAGTAGCTCTGCGTGATCTGCTAGACGATATTGACGTAGATGGTTTTGACGACGCACATGATTGCCTTGAACACTTTGAACGAGAGACCTCTTGTAGGCCCGATCTCTTAGATACGGCCCTGGAAGAGGGGGATTGCTTATATGTAGATGGTTCATGTTTAAAACCCTCTGATGGTGTGTATTTATGTGGATATGCGGTTGTAAGATTACCTGATGTAACAGTTGAAGCTAAATCATTACCATACACATCAGCACAAGCTGCAGAGTTGGTGGCACTTACAAGAGCATGTCAGTTGTCTGAAGGTAAAGTAGTGACTATATACACTGATTCTAAGTATGCTTATGGTGTAGTGCATGATTTTGCAGAAACATGGAAGTAAAGAGACTTTAAAACAGCTGATGGAAAGTCCATAGCACATTTTAATCTCATAGACGACCTTTTAAAAGCTGTTCAACTCCCTGCCAAAGTGGCCATAGTGAAGGTTAAAGGACATGCCGTAGGTGATTCAGAGGAAATTCAGGGAAACACATTAGTGGATAAAGTAGCTAAGGAAGCAGCTTAAACAACCAGTAGATTTGGACTCAGTACATACAAATCCTGAGATCTCGATGATGTCACATATCTCCAATATACCAGACATTGACCTAAAAATATTGCTGTATTGCTGATGTAGCTAAAACAACCAAGCTAGTGTTGGATTCATGTTTGACTTGCGCCAAAACTAACGTACATCGACCTGTACAACATACTGCGCTTACTTTTCCTGAAGCCCCTTTCCAACACCTACAGATAGATTTTACACATATGCCACCTGTAGGAAATTAAGGATAACTGTTGGTTATAGTTGACAGATTCAGTAAGTGGCCAGAAGCATTTGCATGTGCGACAGAGAATGCTAAAACTGTTGTCAAAATATTAACGAAAGAGATCATCTCTAGGTTTGGTATTCCTAGCGTGATTGAAAGTGATAACGGCACACCTTTTGCTTCGAAGGTAACACAGCTTTTGGCTAAAAGCTTAGCAATTGACTGGCATTTTAATATTCCCTATCACCCACAGTCAGCTGGAGTGGTAGAGAGAACAAACAGAACCATTAAGGAGCGTGTTACTAAAGCCTGCATTGAAACAGGCCGAAATTGGACTGTTGTTCTCCCGGCAGTACTCACAGAAATGAGAATGACTCCATCTTCGACTACTAAACTGTCACCTTTTGAAATTCTAATGGGCCGGCCTTTCCCAACCCCATGGGTCAGGAGACGCACTGGCATTTCTTCCTTAGGTAACCTGAAAGTGATGGTGGACGACTATGTTTCTGCCCTGGTTGAGAAATTGAATTCTATCAGTGCTGATGTTTCACTAACTCTTCCTCTGCCCACAGATAAGCCAACACACCCTTTTGTGCCTAATCAGCAGGTCCTGATAAGAAGTCTGAAACCTACCAAGGTCGGTGAGCTGAAGTACCTGGGTCCAGCGACTGTTCTAGCTGTAACCAGAACTGGAGTTCTGACTGATTATCAGCCACAGTGGATACACGCAAGCAGGATCAAAACAGCACCCATTTAATTTGTGCACTAATTGGTCTGTTGGCCTAAGAAGCCTACCTAAGTGAGTATTCAAGGCTGAAACAGTTAAGAGCCCACGGAAAGATCCTTTTTTTTTTATAGTAGAAAGGGGGCCACCTCCGGGGTGAAGATCTGACTCACTTGACTGTTTGTTAAGCGTACCCTGATACCCGCTCTAGGTCTAAATTCTATAACAATATGTGCATAGTTGTAATTACACTCCTAATGTTGTTTAACCCCTTTGAATACTTTATTCAAGGAGCCCCACGTCTGCAAGGAGAAGAGACTTGGCTAGAGCATCCGGATCCACCTCATGCATATGCAACCAACATGTGGTGGAGACTAGCTAATCACACTGCTAAATCTGTGAGTGGGATGGGAGATTGTTATGTATGTACACTTATCCCTCACAGCACACATGGGCTTCCAGTTGTTGCTATCGGACCTAGTTCCACTGATGAATCGAAGTGTGTGTCTTCAATGAGCAGTCCTGACTCTGTCTGGCAGTGTCCATGTAAAGTGCTCCAAGGTGCTTCTAGTTCCACTAGTCTCAATCTTACTTGTTCAATGAACTATAGCCAGATAAATGTAACTCTAAGTTTTAATTCTGTGCCACCTGTTAGTCTAGGCATTGTACTCCACATACCTAAGCATCTTTCTTGTGTTTCCCGAAGTAGTGGAAGTAAGGTTTTAGGAACCATTCCGTCAGTTTACTGTCATACTACGGAAACTCGACCCCTTAATTATTCCAATAGGGACTGCCGTGTATGTATATCTGTCCAAAAAAATGAAAGGCAGGCTCTGGCAGGGCATATAACCTTTGCCAGGATATTGGCTAATTGCCAGAGTAACTGTACATTTGAGCGCATTCCAGGTTCACAGGGAACACTGGCTGTTAAAGATTGGTATTGGATATGCGGACATACGGTGTATACAGCTCTCCCAAGCGACTGGTCTGGAGTGTGTGCACTGATTCAGCTACAAGATGCTGCCTTAATTGTAAGGCCTATTACAAGTCATAGAAGGTTTAAAAGGAGTGTAGTGTCTTAAACGTATAGTATCTTAAATGTGTAATATCTAAAAGCCTTAACTCATACAATTCTACAAATGGTGAAAGTCCTGAAACGGCCAAAGTTAATTACTGAACCATCTGGCCAGATGTTTTCCTTTAAGCCAAATGTATGAAAGGCCCATAGTGCTTATCTTATGAGCCGTGACTGAGAAAATGAAACGGATGGTCGTCCTTAAATCAGTATAAGCCGAAGTATAGAATATGATCCAGGATGCACATCCTCTTGGGAAAAGACCTCTGACCCATTCTCACTGTATGTTAAGATGAATGGTCTGGGAAAGTTAGCGCTGGTACATTTGAGATATATTAAATCTGGACAAAGACAGGTTTCTCTTTAAGATAAACATTATTGCACAGTAGGCTCATATACATCTGTTATGCATTAAGAGGTGGACCCAGAGAATGATCAGAATATATAATGAGTGTGCAGCCATGGATCGGGAGTCAGACTTTGAATCAGAGCGTGCTGACTCCAGGCTTGACCGGAAGGCCTGTAAAGATGCTATATTTCTGTGCTGAATAAAAATCATTATTTACACGAAATAACTGCGTCTACGGAGATTCCTTCCAACCGACAGCTACACTCCATCAAGACGACGAAATACACAACAGGAGTTTAGAAGAAAGATCAACATTTAGTTCAATATCTAGAGATAACCCTGTCCCTAAGGAACATCGTCTTTGAAAAAGTGCAGAAAAGTTTTTTGAATCTCTTTTTCCATCTGTTTGTGTGGTTAATCTGATGATAGAAGTTGAGGTAACCCGGTATGAGTTAATCTCTTTCATGAACGCCACTACAGCTATGATGCAAGGAATTAGAGTGGAACTTCGAGGTTTGAGATTAACTGCCCTTCAAAATCAGCTAGTTTTAGATCAACTCACTGCTATACAAGGTGGAGTATGTGCTGTTGTAGGTTCTACCTGTTGTACCTTTATACCCGATAATGATGCTGATGGTCATATCATCGAACAAGCACTGAAAAACATCACTGAAGCCTCTCGACGTCTTGGAGAACGTGAAACAACTGCTTAACAAAGTTTTTTGGAAAAGATTAAGAATTTGTTTATGAGTGTTGAACACTATTTTGTTTTAGGAATGATTCTTGTATTGATTGTTGGAATTGTACTATGTATGTTGCCATGTTTGATGACGATGGTAAGACAGGCCATAAAGGCCTCGATTGGAGTGGTGATGATGAAGGATTTTTTGCATGTTGGGAATGAATGTATGTTTTTGTTTTTCTTTATCTTTTAATTTGCAGTTTATGTCACAGGTTCTGTTCCCAGGATGAACATCCTATGTTTTGGTGTGTGATGCTAAATCATAAATGATTTAAAGTGGCCATTGTTAGTGTTAAAACTGTTTCACACACATTCCTTGTCCGTTCAGTGTCTATCGGATATTTACGAGGTTAGTATGTAAGGTAAACAGAGAGTCTTATCTGTGCTCACACATCTCGGGCTGGTATATCCTCTTGTCTAAACAGAAAAACGACTTTAGGTCAGTCTTTCTCCCCAATGTGTGTGTGCGTGTTCGTGTGTGTGTGGACTGTATCATCCTGTGTGTATAAAAACGTGTCTGCCACCTGCAATAAACGAAGAGAAACATTTTGCCACATTCTGTGTGCGGTGTGATTCTTCCCTGATCAGAAAAGACATTACGGGTCTCGCAGGTCGTTTGGAAAACTTCTCCAGTTATTTCGTTTTGGGCATGATAAAAATCTAACAGCAATCTACATGAACACTTAAGCAGTAAATCCACTGTTAATTTATCACTTCACTTAGATGTTTAAACATTTCAGAGTTCAAAGTCATCAAAAATCAGCTTGGGTTCTCATTTAATAATTTTTTTCCTTTTTAGTACTGCTAAAAGGCATGCGTCTATTCGCCAACGGACATCTTTTTTTCTGTTCAAGGCTCCTCCCCCTCTGATTAGCACCAATGATGACAAAGAGCAATCATTAAGGGCGGAACTACTCTTAATTATTCAATCTCATAAATATTTCTGGTTTGTGACATTTACTCATTACTTTTGGCAATATTTGATTCCCAAAACCTTAAAATAATATATTTAAAATATGATATTTAATTATTATGCATTTGTATAATTCTTCTCTTTTTTAGGTTTTGAAACGGTTCTTATGACCTTCGTTACACTAGCAACAAGTACACGCTTGTAAAGAGGAATGCCTGTCAAGAGGATCAGATCTATGTGATGAGATTGTTTTTGACATTTGTTGCCTAGTAATGTCAGAAAACGATCTAAACCCACCCACTACTCCAGAAGAAGCAATTGATCTTTACCTTTTTTAACGAGCCTACATACATATTCCTTCAGAGCTTTAACAGTAAGTGCCCAAATGCTTACCCATGCCCATGGGTACCAAAGGCGGCCTGTCCAGTCTTATCCCACAAAGTCAATGCAGCACAAAAATCACTGAATCAGGTCAATGCTGGCCACAAATCCTGTGTGCTAGCACTGGATCCTTTGGGTTGTGGGGTAGTTTGTTTTATAAGAATTAAATACATATATTTACTGAAATACTGGTTTTCCACACAACAGTGAGTTTACACAAACTGCAAAGAAGAAAATACTTTTATTATCTAACCACTTAACCAACACTGTGATACTACAAAGTCAGAACATTACATTTAGCACCTTTTACAGCAACCACTACAATATTTGCCCTAGATTTTTCTAAATTATTATATATATACAGTATGTTAATATATAATCATTATTATCCAACATTTCTGTTGCTCATAAATCTTAATAAAAATGGAGGTAAAAGCATAAACAGAAAATAAAGTCATTGTTATAATGATCACACTTTGCACTGCTGGTTCTTCCTAAGTGTTAATGTGATGCTAGGCATCTCAACTTGACATTTCCATCCCCTCACTATGTAGATTACCACAACCAAAACAACTTTTATTCTGTGGGTGTCACGGATATAGATCACGCGTAGGAACCAGGAGTACAACTGAATTATTCATTCACAACACAAAAACACAGACTTAGCTTGAGTGCTTTACCCGAAGTGTAGCATGGAAGCATAAGGAACATGAGTGGTGCGACGTCCGGGTGATCCATGAAAGCTACTAGTAGATCTGGCAGTGAATGAGGTAATTGGGGAACAGGTGTAGGTGATTAGAGCAAGGAGAGGCTGAGTGAGAGTTTGATCCTTGAAGGGGGGCCTGGCTGGTGGGTTCCCTGACATTGGGGAACTCTGAACAAATACATCAGATTTTTTTCATGCTGCAGCATCTTTAAGAAAAAACTATGATAACAGAACAAGTGGACAACATGGAATTGACAAATGAATCTTTGTTTGCAACAGTGTGTTATTTTTCCTTATACTGTATTGTTCAAAAGACAATGGATATGATTGGAAATGGATTTCTGTAAATAAAATTACCTTGGTGCAATCCTTGGCCTTCTTTCTTCTGTAGTACAGAAATGAACTTTGTGGTAAAACTAACTACTGTTTCACTACAGACTGTATAACAAAAAACAAAACAAAAAAATTATATATATATATATATATATATATATATATATATATATATATATATATATATATATAAATTTTATAAAGGTAGCTACATGGCATTTTTATGCACAGTGCAATAATAATTAACTATGTTCTTCCAGAAATAACTGGTACAACAAATGGTATAATACTGCTTTTGGAAGCATGGGCAGTTCTGACTTATTTCAAACTAGTGAGCCCTTGCTAACTCATTTGTAAATTCTAACACACAATGCTTTTGAAATCCACTTCTCTCTGTTTCAAATATTTAATTAAATATTATTCAAAATTTTACAGCTACGTGTACCTCCTGCTGTGTACTGTATGTGCATTGTCTTACTACACAATATCCATAGTGTAGTAGTTGCTGGTCAGTACATTCTCCATTTCTACACATAGCTCTGGGTTGGAGTTGTATGTACAAGGTAACTCCAAAACAGATCCACAGGTGTGTGCAACTGGTCGACATGCAAGTCCATCCAAAGTTGTAAACACAACTCCATCCATCCATCCATCTTCTCCCGCTTATCCGATGCCGGGTCGCGGGGGCAGCAGTCTAAGCAAAGATGCCCAGACTTCCCTCTCCCTAGACACTTCTTCCAGCTCTTCCGGGGGGACACCAAGGCGTTCCCAGGCCAGCCGGAAGACATAGTCTCTCCAGCGTGTCCTAGGTCTTCCCCGGGGTCTCCTCCCAGTGGGACGCGCCCGGAACACCTTCCCAGGAAGGCGTCCAGGAGGCATCCGGAACAGATGCCCGAGCCACCTCAGCTGACCCCTCTCGATGTGGAGGAGCAGCGGATCTACTCTGAGCTCCTCCTGAGTGACTGAGCTTCTCACCCTATCTCTAAGGGATCGCCCAGCCACCCTGCGGAGAAAGCACATTTTGGCCGCCTGTATCCGGGATCTTGTCCTTTCGGTCATGACCCAGAGCTCATGACCATAGGTGAGAGTAGGAACGTAGATTGACCGGTAAATCGAGAGTTTCGCCTTGCGGCTCAGCTCCTTCTTCACCACGACAGACCGGTACATCGACCGCATTACTGCAGAAGCTGCACCGATCCGTCTGTCAATCTCCCGTTCCACCCTTCCCTCACTCGTGAACAAAACCCCAAGATACTTAAACTCCTCCACTTGCGGCAGGAACTCCCCACCAACCTGAAGTGGGCAAGCCACCCTTTTCCGACTGAGGACCATGGCCTCGGATTTGGAGGTGCTGATTCTCATCCCAGCCGCTTCACACTCGGCTGCAAACCATCCCAGTGCATGCTGAAGGCCCTGGTCTGATGAAGCCAACACGACAACATCATCTGCAAAGAGCAAAGACGAAATCGTGTCGTCACCAAACCGGACACCCTCCGACCCCTGGCTGCGCCTAGAAATTCTGTCCATAAAAACTATGAACAGAACCGGTGACAAAGGGCAGCCCTGCCGGAGTCCAACATGCACCGGGAACAAGTCTGACTTACTGCCGGCAATGCGAATCAAGCTCCTGCTTCGGTCATACAGGGACCGGACAGCCCTTAGTAAAGGGCCCCCGATCCCATACTCCCGGAGCACCCTCCACAGGCCGCCGCGAGGGACACAGTCAAATGCCTTTTCCAAATCCACAAAGCACATGTGGACTGGTTGGGCAAACTCCCATGAACCCTCCAGCACCCTGTAGAGGGTATAGAGCTGGTCCAGTGTTCCACGGCCTGGACGAAAACCACATTGTTCCTCCTGAATCCGAGGTTCTACTATCGGGCCGTATTCTCCTCTCCAGTACCCTGGCATAGACTTTCCCAGGTAGGCTGAGAAGTGTGATCCACCTATAGTTGGAACACACCCTCCGGTCCCCCTTCTTAAAAAGAGGGACCACCACCCCGGTCTGCCATTCCAGAGGCACTGTCCCCGACCGCCACGCGATGCTGCAGAGGCGTGTCAGCCAAGACAGCCCCACAACATCCAGAGACTTGAGGTACTTAGGGCGGATCTCATCCACCCCCGGTGCCTTGCCACCGAGGAGTTTCTTTACTACCTCGGTGACTTCAGCTTGGGTGATGGACGAGTCCGCCTCTGAGCCCTCAGCCTCTGCTTCCTCAATGAAAGACGTGACGGCGGGATTGAGGAGATCCTCGAAGTATTCCTTCCACCGTCCAACGACATCCCCAGTTGAGGTCAACAGCTCCCCACCTCTACTGTAAACAGCATTGGTGGGGCACTGCTTTCCCCTCCTGAGGCGCCGGACGGTTTGCCAGAATCTCTTCGAGGCCAGCCGATAGTCCTTCTCCATGGCCTCACCGAACTCCTCCCAGGCCCGAGTTTTTGCCTCGATAACCACCCGGGCTGCAGTTCGCTTGGCCTGCCGGTACCCGTCAGCTGCCTCAGGAGTCCCACAAGCCAACCAGGCCCGGTAGGACTCCTTCTTCAGCTTGATGGCATCCCTTACTTCCGGTTTCCACCACTGGGTTCGGGGATTGCCGCCTCGACAGGCACCGGAGACCTTACTGCCACAGCTCCGAGCGGCCGCTTCGACAATGGAGGTGGAGAACATGGTCCACTCGGACTCAATATCTCCCCGGCCTCCCTCAGGATCTGGTCAAAGCTCCGCCGGAGGTGGGAGTTGAAGATCTCTCTGACAGGAGGCTCGGCCAAACGTTCCCAGCAGACCCTCACAGTACGCTTGGGTCTGCCGAGTCTGTCCAGCTTCCTCCCCCGCCATCGGATCCAACTCACCACCAGGTGGTGATCAGTTGACAGCTCCGCCCCTCTCTTTACCCGAGTGTCCAAGACATACGGCCGCAGGTCAGATGAAACGACCACAAAGTCGATCATCGACCTACGGCCTAGGGTGTCCTGGTGCCACGTGTACTGATGGACACCCTTATGCTTGAACATGGTGTTCGTTATGGACAAACTGTAACTAGCACAGAAGTCCAATAACTGAACACCGCTCGGGTTCAGATCAGGGGGGCCGTTCCTCCCAATCACGCCCCTCCAGGTGTCACTGTCGCTGCCCACGTGTGCATTGAAGTCTCCCAGTAGAACGACGGAGTCCCCAGTCGGAGCACTGTCCAGCACCCCTCCCAGAGACCCCAAGAAGGCCGGGTACTCTATACTGCCGTTTGGCCCGTAGGCACACACGACAGTGAGAGACCAATCCCCAACCCGTAGTCGCAGGGAAACGACCCTCTCGTTCACCGGGGTAAACTCCAACACATGGCGGCTGAGCTGGGGGGGCTATAAGCAAACCCACACCAGCCCGACGCCTTTCACCATGTGCAGCTCCAGAGTTGTAAAGAGTCCATCCTCTCTCGAGGAGTGTGGTTCCAGAGCCCAGGCCGTGCGTAAAGGTGATCTCGACTATCTCTAGTCGGAACCTCTCAACCTCACGCACAATCTCAGGCTCCTTCCCCGCCAGCGAGGTGACATTCCACGTCCCTAGAGCTAGCTTCCGTGTCCAGGGATCGGGTTGTCGAGGCCTCCGCCTTCGACTGCTGCCCGATCCTCTTAGCACCGGCCCCTTACGGTCCCTCCTGCAGGTGGTGAGCCCACTGGAAGGCGGCCCCACATCGCTCCTTCGGGCTGAGCCCGGCCGGACCCTGTAGGGGAAGGCCCGGCCACCAGGCACTCGCATACGAGCCCCAACCCCGGGCCTGGCTCCAGGGTGGGGCCCCGGCTGCGCCATACCAGGCGACGTCACGGTCCCTGATGTAGTATCTCTCATAAGGGGTTTTGAACCGCTCTTAGTCTGACCCATCGCCCAGGACCTGTTTGCCTTGGGAGACCCTACCAGGGGCATATAGCCCCGGACAACATAGCTCCTAGGGTCATTCGGGTACTCAAACCCCTCCACCACGTTAAGGTGGCAGTTCAAGGAGAGGTAAACACAACTCTTATTTTTGTAACACAGATGAAATCTGACCCTGTCACAGGCAGCATTCTCAGCATTCTTCTAAGACATCTGATCCATGTGAAGGCTTGGTTCTCAGCTGGTGTTGTTGGACTTGCTTCAGTAAGCTTTAAGACTTTTCTGGAAGTTGGTTTCTAAACGTCTGACACATTATCGAGAGCATATTTTGGTTGCTGAATTATTTGTTTGTGTGCTACTTGAATAAGGACTGCTTTACGGTTATCTTGTGATGGGACTGTGTTTACTACCAATCGATCCAGCAGATCTAATAACTCATCCTGACCATCACTGTCAAGGTCCTGCTGTAAAGCAGTAGTTATGAGATCTCTCTCACACTGACTCAGATACAACAGCAATGACTGATACAGTAAATTAGTAGATACAGCATGTTCTCCGAATATCAGTGCAGTGGTAAATGCTGGGGCAATGCCCAATGGAAAGTAGTCTTGGTCTAGAAAACCCTTGGTCAATATTCTTCCCACAGCTTTCTTGCCATTTTGGTGACAGAGATGGCACTCTCATTTCCGCCCCCTCAGCTGCAAAATCCAGAAATTCTGTCCAAAATGCAGCATAGACATCCCTTGACACACCATCTGTATCGTGGCCTTTTTCATGAATAAAGCTGTACTTTAAGTGGAAGTTGAGAACCAACTTATCTTTGAATTGACAAATCATTTCCTCTAATAGATTTACTCTGTGAAGATTTACTCTGTTACTGTAAGTAGCTCATAGTTTGTACCAAAGTTTGAATGAGCAATGTCATCCTCTACGAAAAGAGTGGACGTGGATGGGACAACACTGATGACTTCCTCTGTGGGAGAGAAATATTGAAAAGGCTCAATCAGATGGGTTTCAGAAAGCAACGCATAGTCTGCATTACCACTTGAATGGACAGTACGTTTAACAGGAGTGGATGTAGAGAGGCCAACGTTAATGACTTCCTCTGTGGATGCAACAACTGGAACATTGTCATCAAGCTCCCTTGCAGATGGTACATCTTCTATGCCACCTACGATCACCTCTGAATCATAAGACCGAGAAGTAAGATCAAGGACAACAGCTAAATGGGCACTGGAGGTTTCAATAATTACAATCTTTAACTCTACAAGATGGATTGGTTTGTGGTTTATGTACACTAAGTGGCTTTTCCAGGTGTTGATCAGAATTAATGTGCTGTACTCTCTTCTGCTGCTCTCCTATACTATGTCTGTCCTTCCCATTGTCCACTTCTGTGCCAGATTTGTCTTTGTGCCACATCGTATGTAAATAAAAGCGTAAAATACCAAATTTTAAGAGTGTGTACAGCTCACCATGCTGTCTTCAAGTTCTGATTCCTTAAAGTCATAAATACTATGAGTGAATTCTTCCCATTTTCCTTTTTTTGACTCACCATGTGGAAAAAATTGTTCCTTGGCATGAGACATAAGGTCATTCTTGGTTGCATCCTTGGATATATCAAGAATTCTGGTTCCTCCACCACAGCGTTTTCTAACTTGCTTTCCCTCATGGATCCACCCCAACTCGATTTTTCTTGAAGACTTTGTAGCATTTCTTTTATAGCTTGCTTTTTTTGTAGACCTTCTTACTTTTGTACTTCCCTCATCATGGCTTGTTGTTGCTGTCCTCATTTTTTTCACAGTTTTTCAAGAAGGGACATCTTTGAGCAGTTATCGTCTCTTTGTTTTTGTTTGTCCAGACAGTACCGCCTTGTAGCAATCCTGTCTCCATACAGTGGTATGTAGCGTGCAAGGCAGGTGTCATCTTGTACTCTGACATCTGGGCCCGGTTTTTCAAAAGTAATCCACTAGGATTTTGGATAACGGATTGGATCAAATCTTGAAAATGTTTTTTTCAAAAGAAAAAACGGATTACATAATCGGATTAGATCATGTAATCCAATCTTGGTTTTGATCCGGATCAAACCTTTAGTTTGGGTTTTTCAGAACTTTTTTGTAGGATTTGGATCCAAAAAATCTGGATTAAACTGATCCCATCAGAAGGGTGGTATGCCGCCCATTGATTGAATGCGAGACTCCGGTTCTATTTACAGATATTTATTAACACCGTAGAACACTTTAGCCTGCTTCTCAACCAATGGCAGAGTCATTTCCCAGAAGCAATCTTCACAGTCAAACAAAATATGATCCTTCAACTCACACACAGTGAAAACACCACGTAGAAAACACCACGTAGCATGGAGTGATAAAGAAACAAACTAGCAGGTAACATCACCGCTACATGTGCGCTTTGGTCACCGTGAGTGGCTTACGGCGCTTACAGGCGCTACTTCCGGTTTTTAACCATGTCAAAATAAAAGTACGTATTTTCAAAATAAATTCAAAAACCGGCTGCATTTACACTCCCACCATCACACAATGTGTGATTCACAATAAATAAATTACATTGTTAACAGAACCTTATAAACCATTGATGTAAATACACAAATATACCTTCAAATATAAACAAAACAATGACATTGAAGAGCTAACCTACTTATTCAGCCTCAAGCAAAAGTACTGTTTTGTGTATTGACCTTTCTAAGTAAACTGGCTTATTTGAGCGTGTGCCTTTACGGTCTAGTGTTGTGTCACTAAGTAACAGTTTGAGTTTTCTGACTCTTCCGTCAGCTTCTTGGAAGACTTCAACTACCTTCGCCAGCTTCCACTGATTTCTTGGTGTGCCATCATCTTGCAACAGGACAATGTCATTCACTTTAGCATTTCTCCTGTCCTTGTTCCATTTGCTCCTCTGCTGTAGATTCAGCAAATACTCCTTTCTCCACCTGGTCCAGAATTCATTGGATAAGAACTGTACTCTCTTCCATCTCTTCTGAAGATAGAGATCTTCCCTTACAAACTTACCAGGTGGTGGTGCGATTATTGACGATTTCATTGTCAATATATGGTTTGGAGTTAGGGGTTCAGGTCCTAATGGATCATTGAGATGTTCCGTGGTCAATGGTCGACTATTCACTATAGCCATCACTTCGTACAGGAATGTTCTTAATGAAGAACTGTCTAATCTTCCAGCAGACTGGTCTAGGATGGATGTGAGGACACTTCCCACGGTCCGTATCTGCCTCTCCCAGACGCCGCCCATGTGACTGGAAGCAGGTGGGTTCATGACAAAGTTGCATCCTAGCTCTTTCACACGTTCTTGCTCCATTCCTTTCATTAATACTTGAAATTCATTGCGTGCTCCCACAAAGTTTGTGCCTTGATCACTTTGTAGATGACTTACATTGCCTCTTATGGCAATAAAACAGCACAATGCATTTAGGAAGGCATCAGTAGAAAGGTCATCCAATACCTCAATGTGGATGGCACGTGAACACATGCAGGTGAATAGAAGCCCATATCTCTTCAGCTCTTTCCTTCCATCTTTGACATAAAATGGTCCGAAACAGTCCATACCACTATAAGTAAATGGAGGGGTTGCTTCCATCCTCTCTGGTGGAAGATCAGCCATTTTTTGTTCTTGATTACACTTTCTGAGCTTTCTGCATTTGATGCACTTGAAAATGAGTGATGACACTTCACTACTACACCCTAGGATCCAAATCCCACTGGAACGTAGTTCATTGATGGTCATTCCACAACCCTGATGCTTCACCTTCTCATGATAGTGCTTTATCAACAATCAAGATACATGATGTCCTTTGGGGAGGATAGCTGGGTGTTTGACATGAGGGTGGAGTGTTGCTTGTGTCAATCTACCTCCCACCCTCAGGATATCTTGGCCATCCATGAAAGGGTTCAACTTGTGCAGCTCGTTTGACTTGCTCTTTTGTACCTCTTTCTTTTGTTTAAGAGCCTTGATTTCATCACTGAACGCCTCTTCTTGAACTGCATGGATTATGAATTGTTCAGCATTCATTCTTTCTTCAAGTGTCGTAACTTCATTGGATCTTGTTTTAAGACCTTTCACCTCTTTTGCAAAACGCTTAAGTCTTGCTATGGCTCTTACGACTCTCTTCCAATCAGAAAACTTATGAAGTCGATCTGATAGGGACCTTTTCTCATTTGCTTTCGTTGTGTGAACTTGTGCTCCTTTGATTTCTGGGTCGTCCTCATTGAGGTCTCGCACCTGAATCTCTTCTTTGTTAGGGAGCTCCTTTTGCCACAAGAAACTAGGTCCCGTGAACCAGTTAGACTCTACAAGCTCCTTTGCCATAGGTCCGCGAGAGGCATGGTCAGCCGGGTTATTTTCTGAGGCAACATATTGCCACTGACTTGGTTCTGTGCTCGATTTGATCTGCTGGATCCGATTGGCTACGAATACATGAAATCGCTTTTCATCATTGTTAATGTAACCAAGGAGGACCTTGGAATCGGTCCAAAAGTATTCCTGCAGATTTTCGATCTCCATTTCTCTCTTTAGCAGAGCACCTGTCCTTGTGGCTATGACCGCAGCGGAGAGTTCCAGTCTTGGGATTGTTGTTACTTTCATCGGAGCAACCCTTGCCTTCCCCATAACAAGAGCGCAATGGACTTCTCCAGACTTCGAAACAACCCTAAGGTAAGAACACATTCCATAGCCAGAAACACTAGCATCGGAAAAATGGTGAAGTTCACACTCTAGAACTTCCTTGGCTGCCAATGGTATGTAGTGCCGTGGTATCTCTACCGAAGACAGATTATGAAGGTCTTGGAGCCATGCTTCCCAACGCGGCCTAAAGTCATCAGGAAGTGGCTCATCCCATCCTACCTTGTCTTGGCACATCCTTTGTAGAATCTCTTTACCTTTCAAAATGATAGGTGCCACAAATCCAAGAGGATCAAAAATTGAGGCAACTGTTGACAGTACTCCTCTTCTGGTAAAAGGATGCTCTTTTACCCTCACTCTGAACTGGAATTTATCTGAGCTAATGCACCATTGGACCCCAAGAGCCCGTTCCATCTTTTGCTCGCCCAAGGCCATGTCCAGGTCAGCTGCAACTTCAGCAATTTCTTGCTTTGGGATTGTGGCCAGAACTTTCTTGTTGTTGGTAATGAATTTGTGTAAGCGGAGTTTACCGGTGTTGCAGAGGTCTCTTGCCTCTCTAACAAGCCTGATAGCTTCCTCTTCACTGTCCAAACTTGTTAATCCATCGTCAACATAAAAGTTGCGCTGTATAAATCTCACTGTAGCTTCACTAAACTTGCCTTCTCCTTCTGCAGCCAGGTGTTTGAGCCCAAAGTTTGCACATCCAGGTGACGATGCAGCACCAAACAAGTGAACCTTCATGCGAAACACTGACGGTGGATCTTCCATATTGCCTCTTTCCCACCACAGAAATCTGAGGTAGTCTTGGTCCCTTGGTGCAACATGAAATTGATGGAACATCTGCTGTACATCACACATGATCGCTACTTGTCCTTTGTGGAAACGGCACAAGACCCCTACAGGGGTATTTGTAAGGTCTGGCCCGGTGAGTAGATGCTCATTCAGTGATGTATTGTGAAACTTAGCTGAGCAATCAAATACCACGCGAATCTTTCCTGGCTTTTGAGGGTGGTAAACTCCATGGTGAGGGATATACCACGTGGTCTGATTGGTTACCTCTGGCTCTGGAACCTTTTCAGCATCACCTCTTGCAATCATGTCCTCCATAAAAGCCACATAATCCTTGTGATATTGATTATCTTTCTTAAGACGTTTTTCCAGATATCTGAGTCTATGTTCTGCACACACTTTGTTGTTTGGCAGACTTGGCCTCTCTTCCTTGAAAGGCAATGGCATTTCGTAATGCCCATTTGGCTTTTGCTTGATTCCTTCTTTCAGTTTCACCACAAACCTAATATCTTCTTGCGACATTAGAACTTCTTCACTAAACTTCTCAGTAAAATCTGACTCAAAGACCTTGAGTATATCTGACGGAGTGATCATTTCCTTAACTTGAGTTCTATAAACAAAATGGACCTCAGACTTGAGCTCTGTAGAGGGCTTGGTAGCTGGCTGAACTTTCTTTATGATGATACGGTGGCTCACACCGATTTCATCCTCATGACCATAATCAACTTCAGTGCTGCTGTAGCCGATAATGCTTCAACCCAACACAGACCTTTGTGCATACGGCTGGTTTTCATTGCCCGTGATGACATCTCTGGGAAGTAAAGCTTGTGGACAGTTATACCCGATCAACATTCCTACTTCACAGTCGAGCTCTGGAGACATTTCCTCTGCCAAATGTTCCAAGTGAGGCCATGACTTTGCGGTTATGCTTCTGGGTATATGGGATCTGTTTGCTGGTATGTAATCTCTGGTATAGGTTGTTGGGAGTTTGATTTTTGTGTCAGAGCTGATGCCTCTTACCTGTAGTCCTTGCACCTTTTGGCTATTCACCACTTTTGTTTTTGATGTTATCGTGGACACTTTAAGTTTTACTGGTTCTTTCTTGGCACCCAATGTTACAGCTGCATCCTTCAGGATGAAGGTTGTGTCGCTCTGACTATCAAGTAAAGCATACACTAAAACTTCCTTGTCTGGTTCCGTTGTCGTGGAGACATAGACTGGAACAATAGATGAAGTATGCGTACTGCTCTTCTCTTGAACAACTCTGTTAGAGGTAGCTTGCTGTATTTCAACTGATTCAGACTGTTGGTTCTTGTCTCCTTTGTTTTCTTTTGATCTTTCTTGTTTTATTCTTACTCCTTGTTCTTGGTCTTTCTTCCCACGATCTTGATGAAGGCAAGTGGGGTGGCGTTTTTCACATAAGTCACACACACTCCTGGATGTACAAGCTCTGGAGTTATGGCCAAACCTAAGACAGCCAAAACATAATTTCTCCAGTTGCACAAACTTAACTCTCTCTTCAACTGGTCTTTCCATGATCTTGAGACACCTATGGAGAGTATGGCCTTTCTTTTTGCAAAACATGCATGTGATGCTTGTCTTCTCACTTGTATTAGTGGTGAAAGTCTTAGCACTGATGTTTTGATTTTGTTGATACTTAGACTGTTCTCGTTCTGTTGGCTTTGTTCTTTCTTGGTCAGTTTGTTTCACTGCATATAATTTTGTGATGGGGTTGCATGCAATTGGAGCCTCCACGTTGAGAAATCTGACAAAGTATCTGAAGTCAGGGAACATTTTGTGTTCATCTTGATAAATCGTGGCATCTCTGTTCCAGCGTGAGCTCAACCAATCCGGGAGCTTGACAGTAATCTTTTGGTTTTCCACACAGTCGTTGAGAGTTTGTAGACCTTGAACATACGGCATAGCTGATTCCACACTGCTCAGGAAATCAACAAACTCACGAAGAGTTTTGCTGTCCTTAGGGCCAATTTTATGCCATGTATGTATCTTGTCACGGTATGACTTGGCAACTATGAATGGATTACCAAATCTGTCTTCAAGTATGTCCCAAGCAGCAGGATAAGCTGTTTCTGTTCCTACAAGGAAATGGCCTTCAATAGCTCTCTTGGCTGAGCCACCAACATACTTGCGTAGAAAGAAAAGCTTTTCCTGAGTCAGCAGGTTCTTGCGATCAATCAGAGTAAAGAAGGAAAGCTTCCAATCATTATACTTGAGAGGCTCTCCTTTAAAAACTTGAGGTTCTGGGATTGGAACTCGATTAGCTGTGATTGCTTTAGCAAGAGTACTCACAAGGTCATTGGAGGCTTCATGAGAGGCTAAAAAGGCTTGAGTGGCTGGAGCTTGAGTGATTGGGACTTGTTGCATGAGTGGAAGTGCAGTTGGGGTGATGACTTGATTTACAGGGACTTGAGAAAATGTGGCTGGCTGTGGACCAGAACATGAGGTGTACATGGAGGGATATGGGAGAGGGTTTTTAGTAGCTTTGACCTCATGTAAGTGATGGACTTGACTGGGCTTGGCTTGTTGTGCAGGAAGAGCTTGGGAGACTGATGCTTGATAGGAGGGAAAAAATTGATCCATTAAAGGGTTAAGTGCAAGTGGTGGATCGACAGATTCTGAATAAACCTGCAGTCTTGCTTGAGCTGCAACATGCCCTTTAAGTTCTTCTAGCCGTTCTACTTCTCTTCAACATTTCATGTTATGAAATAACATGAAATGTTGAAAATGAAATGAAATGTAAATATAAATCTCTTTGAATACTTTAGCTTAACCTTTGAACATTGTACAACAAACACTACAGTATCATAATAACACACTTCAATGAATGAGTAATAAAAAAAGGCAATTAACAAAGTGTGAAAAAACTCTTGGCACAGTCTAAATATGAAAACTCACTTGTATGAACAATACTTTGATATTAACTTACAACATCTTAGATTCAACTGGGAGAATAGTTAATTTTGCTTATTTACTTAGTTTCTTGCTAGATAATCAATTGCAGGAAAATAGAATGTCCACTGCTGCTTTAAGAAGAAAAAAACACAAATGAAATGTCCGTGTGTTATAATGGCAGAACTTGCGCTACTTTCAAGACACTCTCACATGCTTGCCTGTGTACCCTTGTCCGTCCCCTTTTGGATTTACACGAACAGTTCACATTCACATGATGGCCTCTCCTTTACCGCACGTGGCCTGCAACTGGTCCGTCTTCGTCCGCTCGGAGTCTTCACCGATGCAGAAGTGTTCTACTATGCCACCCATTGATTGAATGCGAGACTCCGGTTCCATTTACAGATATTTATTAACACCGTAGAACACTTTAGCCTGCTTCTCAACCAACGGCAGAGTCATTTCCCAGAAGCAATCTTCACAGTCAAACAAAATATGATCCTTCAACTCACACACAGTTGTAGAAAACACCACGTAGCATGGAGTGATAAAGAAACAAACTAGCAGGTAACATCAGAGGATGCCTGAGGAATGGAGAAGAGTGTGCTGGTACCGATCTTTAAGCATAAGGGAGATGTGCAGACCTGCAGTAACTACAGGGGAATAAAGTTGATCAGCCACACCATGAAGTTATGGGAAAGAGTAGTGGAAGCCAGGCTGAGAGAAGAGGTGACCATCTGTGAGCAACAGTATGGTTTCATGCCAAGGAAGAGCACCACAGATGCCTTATTTGCTTAGAGAACGTTGATGGAGAAGTATAGAGAAGGACAGAAGGAGCTGCATTGTGTATTTGTGGATTTAGAGAAAGCGTACGACAGGGTGCCAAGAGAGGAGTTGTGGTATTGTATGAGGAAGTCAGGTGTGTCAGAGAAGTATGTGAGGGTGGTGCAGGACATGTATGAGGACAGTGTGACAGCAGTGAAGTGTGCAGTAGGAACGACAGACTGGTTCAAGGTGAAGGTTGGACTGCATCAAGGATCGGCACTGAGCCCTTTCTTGTTTGCAGTGGTGATGGACAGGTTGACGGACGAGGTCAGACAGGAGTCTCCCTGGACTATGATGTTTGCGGATGATATTGTGATTTGTGGTGAGAGTAGTGAGCAGGTTGAGAAGAGCTTGGAGAGGTGGAGGTACGCGCTGGAGAGGAGGGGAATGAAAGTCAGTAGGAGTAAGACAGAGTATATGTGCGTAAATGAGAGGGAGGGCAGTGGAGTGGTGCGGTTACAGGGAGAAGAGGTGAAGAAGGTGGAGGAGTTCAGGTACCTGGGGTCAACAGTGCAAAGTAATGGAGAGTGTGTCAGAATGTTCAGGTTATAGGATCCAAGGCAGATGCAAAAGGAGCAGGGGAGAAAAGCTGTGCAGAGCCGAATCGGGAAGCCGAATTGGGAAGCCGATTCAGGGAGTCGATTCAGGGAGCTGATTCAGGGAGTCGATTCAGGGAGCCGATCCTACGCGGAGGGCGAGGATGCCGAGCCGGAAGCGGGGGCGCGTTCAGCGCGAACAAAACAGAGCCGAGCCGGAAACCGGAGCGCGTTCAGCGCGAGCCGAGCCGAGTCGGAAACCGGAGGACAGAATAGTCAGGTCAGAAACAAACAAACAAACGAACAAACAAACAAAACAGTGAATACGCTGGAGAGTGTTCAGGGCAAGCCTAAAGACAATCTCGCACTGACTGGAGAATTCAGGCGTCCTTATTAGTGACAGAAAATTAGACGCCAATTCCGTGCAGCTGGTTGGGAGGGGGTGTTTCCTCGGTGATTGAGGCGGTAATGCCAGCAGTGCACAGGCGGGCTGACAGTTCCCCCCCATCCAGGGCGGCCCCGGACGCCCCAACAGGCTGGCCCAGGTGGGCTCGATGAAAGCCGGCAATCAGGTCAGGGTCCAGGACAAAGCGGGAGGGGACCCAGGAGCGCTCCTCAGGACCATAGCCCTCCCAATCCACAAGGTACTGAAGGCCCCGACCACGACGACGGGAGCGGAGCAGGCGGCGCACGGTGTAGGCAGGACCCCCACCAATGACCCGGGCGGGCGGAGGGGGCCTGGCGGAGGGCACCAGGGAGCAGGCCCGAACGGGTCGATCCCTAGACACATGAAAGGTCGGGTGGACCCGGAGTGCCCCGGGGAGCCTGAGCAGGAGGGCCACGGGATTGACGACCTTGGAAATGGGGAAGGGGCCGATGAAGCGCGGGGCGAGCTTCCGACAGGTAGCCTAAAGGGGAAGGTCCCGAGTAGAGAGCCATACACGTTGCCCGGCACGGTAGTGGGGGGCTAGGCGCCGCCTACGGTTGGCCCCCTGGCAAAGCCTTATGCCATTTTTGAGCAGGGCCGCTCGGGCCGTCCTCCAGCCTCGACGGCAGCGTCGGAAGAAAAGGGCGGCAGAAGGAACGGCGGACCGGGGTTCCTGGTTGGAGAAAATAGGCGGCAGAAAACCGTGGACCACCTGGAAGGGCGCAAGTCCCGTGGCAGCAGTGGGAAGAGTGTTATGGGCATACTCGATCCACAAAAGTCTGTCCGACCAGGAGGAGGGTTCCCGACTGCAAAGGAGGCGGAGACCAGTCTCAAGATCCTGGTTGAGTCTCTCGGTCTGTCCGTTCGTCTGGGGGTGAAACCCAGATGAGAGGCTGGTCGAGATGCCCAGGAGGCGGCAGAACTCCCTCCAAAACAGCGCCGAGAATTGGGGTCCGCGGTTCGAGACAATGTCCCTGGGAAAACCATGGAGGTGAAATATGTGCTGGAGGGCCAGCTTGGCGGTTTCCTTGGCAGATGGCAGCTTGGGTAAGGCGATGAAGTGGCCCATCTTAGAAAACCGATCAATGACCGTCATGACGACCGTGTTGCCATTGGAAACGGGCAGCCCGGTAACAAAGTCCATGGCGATGTGCGACCACGGGCGTTTCGGGATAGGAAGGGGCCGAAGAAGACCTTGGGGGCGGTCACGAGGGTTCTTGTGTAGGGCACACTCGGGGCAGGCTGCGACAAAGTCCCGGGTGTCCTTTACCATGGAAGGCTACCAGAAGCGTGCCTTGACCAATGACAAGGTGCGAGGCTGACCGGGGTGACAGAACAACAGGGAGTTGTGACACCACTGAAGAACTCCAGAGCGGAGGGAAGACGTCAGAAGGTGGAGGGGTGCCGCCACCGAACTATAGCCCTTCACGAAGCGGCGATAAAAGTTGGCGAATCCCAGGAACCTTTGTAATTGGCGGCGGGAGGTGGGGGTCGGCCAGTCCCGGATTGCCTGGACCCTGGCAGGGTCCATCCGGATATTCCCTGCTGAAAGCAGGTATCCCAGGAACGAGGTATGTGAGGTGTGGAACTCACATTTCTCGGGTTTTACGTAGAGCCCGTTCTTGAGAAGTCTCTCCAAGACCTGACGCACCTGCCGGACGTGCTTGTCCATGGAATGGGAGAAGATCAAGATATCATCCAGGTAGACGAACACGAACGTATTGAGCATGTCACGGGGGACCTCGTTGACTAGAGCCTGAAAGACGGCCGGGGCGTTGGTTAGGCCGAACGGCATGACGAGGTACTCGTAATGTCCGGCTGGGGTGTTGAAGGCGGTCTTCCACTCGTCCCCCTCCCTGATACGCACCAGGTGGTACATCGGCCAGATTGTTCTGTCAGAATGTTCAGGTTATAGGATCCAAGGCAGATGCAAAAGGAGCAGGGGAGAAAAGCTGTGCAGAGCCGAATCGGGAAGCCGATTCAGGGAGTCGATTCAGGGAGCTGATTCAGGGAGTCGATTCAGGGAGCCGATTCAGGGAGCCGATCCTACGCGGAGGGCAAGGATGCCGAGCCGGAAGCGGGGGCGCGTTCAGCGCGAGCCAGAAACCTAAACGCGCGTTCAGCGCGAGCTGAGCCGAGCCGGAAGCCGGAGCGCGTACAGCGCGAACAGAGCAGAGCCGAGCCGAGTCGGAAACCGGAGGACAGAATAGTCAGGTCAGAAACAAACAAACAAACGAACAAACAAACAAAACAGTGAATACGCTGGAGAGTGTTCAGGGCAAGGCTAAAGACAATCTGGCACTGACTGGAGGATTCAGGCGTCCTTATAAGTGCCAGAAAATTAGACGCCAATTCCGTGCAGCTGGTTGGGAGGGGGTGTTTCCTCGGTAATTGAGGCGGTAATGCCAGCAGTGCACAGGCGGGCTGACAGAGTGTGTTAGGGAAGTGAAGAAAAGAGTGCAGGCAGGGTGGAGTGGGTGGAGAAGAGTGACAGGAGTGATTTGTGATAGAAGAGTATCTGCAAGAATGAAAGGAAAAGTTTATAGGACTGTGGTGAGACCTGCGATGTTGTATGGATTAGAGACAGTGGCATTGAGTAAAAGGCAGGAGGCGGAGCTGGAGGTAGCAGAGCTGAAGATGTTAAGGTTTTCGTTGGGAGTGACGAGGATGGACAAGATTAGAAATGAGTTTATTAGAGGGACAGCGCATGTTGGACGTTTTGGTGACAAGGTGAGGGAGGCAAGATTGAGATGGTTTGGACATGTGCAGAGGAGGGACACGAATTATATCGGTAGGAGAATGCTGAGGATGGAGCCACCAGGAAGGAGGAAAAGAGGAAGACCAAGGAGGAGGTTCATGGATGTGGTGAGGGAAGACATGCAGGTAGTTGGTGTAAAAGAGGCAGATGTAGAGGACAGGGTGGTATGGAGACGGATGATCCGCTGTGGCGACCCCTAATGGGAGCAGCCGAAAGAAAAAGAAGAAGAACATCACCGCTACATGTGCGCTTTGGTCACCGTGAGTGGCTTACGGCACTTACCGGCACTACTTTTAACCATGTCAAAATAAAAGTACGTATTTTCAAAATAAATTCAAAAACCGGCTGCATTTACAGGTGGATTCCATGCCCAAAATGTAATGAAAACTTAAAAAATGTATCAAATAATACTATATTTGGATCATGCAGTATCTTACAAGATATCCTATTTATTCATAAGGTTTTAATTTTATTTGTTTATCCGGCAGGCTACAGTGATTAGGTAATCTTTAACGTATTCAGCCTTTCAGTATAGGCCTACAGCAAAGTAGAAAGAGTTTGGCCTCATACAATAATCCCCCAAACAGCTGTCAAAATTGACAAAAAACAATAAATTTTATTCTGTCACTAACTGATATATATATATATTCATCACAATCGAAAATATTTTTGTTTTTAGAATATTTATTAGTGATGCATGCAATGATTACAGAATAACCCCAAAAAGGCATCCGGTCGGTTGGTTTGAAGGTCTCTATATAGAGCGCTCTCCCTCAGGATGCGTGCATCATGGACAGACCCAGGCCACTTGACAACGCAGTTGGTGATGATGAGGTCAGCATCACACACAAGTTGGACATTGATGCTGTGCCTCCCCTTTCTGCTTATAAACGCCCATTCATTCTCACAAGGTGCTTGTATATGCACATGTGTGCAGTCGATTGCTACAATAGTATTGGGCATATTCCCCAAAAGAAAAAAGCTGCGCTTGGCCTGGGCAATCTGGTTGTCCTTTGGAAAAGAAACAAATTCATCGACCAGGCTGGCCAGTGCGATTGACACATCTCTCACCACATCACACACAGCTGATTTCACCACTTCCATATAGTCACCAACAACCTGATAGCAAGTCCCACATGCATAAAATCGGAAAGCAATGAGGATCTGGTCTTCCACAGACAGACCGTGACTCCTTTGGGTTCTGTGTTGAAGTTTTGGCCTGAGAAGGTTCACAAGGTACTTTATATCAGCCTTCCCAAAGCGAAACCGGACATACAGCTCCTCAGTGGTGTATTGCTCCAGTG
The DNA here is from genome assembly GCF_946808225.1 of Silurus aristotelis. Lineage (NCBI taxonomy): Eukaryota > Metazoa > Chordata > Actinopteri > Siluriformes > Siluridae > Silurus > Silurus aristotelis. Next base: position 1,860,927 of record NC_139588.1, on the reverse strand, counting down.
GCTTGGTACGTTCAACATACACCCTTTGACGGTATCCTCTCCTGGCAAAGTGGTGGTGGCGGTGGACAACACCTGCTATTTCACTGTTTCTCTGTGAATCCTCTGAGAAAGGCTGATTTATATGGCTGTGTAGTTGGTCTTTTTAGACACACCTATTACAACTCATTAGTTTTGGCTTGTGTTCAATTGAGGCAATTGGACCCAAGGCCTATAATTGATGAACAATGTTCACTATAGTAAAGCAACGGAACCATGGACTCAAGAAGCTGTACTTCACTGCTGCTGAAACCAATGCACTACTAGAGGGCCATTATGGAACAATAGTGGGAAGTTTTAATTCTGCTAAGGATACCAACAAAAAGAAAAATGATGTTTGGATTTTAATCACAGAAAATGTGAATGCCATAGGGTCTGGCCAGAGGAGGACCACAGACCAAATCAAATTGCGGTGGAAGAATCTTAAGGCCAGTTCAACAAAGGACCATGCTGAAGCCAAAAACCCACAAACAGGCAACAAGCCATTTAAGAGGGGAGATTACACAGATGTGGTCCTCGACATCATTGGAGGTGAGAAGTCGCAAGCTCTCCATGGTATTCAAGGTGTTGTAGGGTATGGCGAGCCTTGGATTGAGGAGGAGGAGGAGAATCTGCCAGTTCCTCCTGAGGCTGATCCAGAGAGCGTATTTATATTGAATCTCAGCTCTGTTCCTGAGGAAGAAGCTGGATCCTCATTAGTTGAGCCAGTGGTAGTTGCCACAGGATCTCAGAGCAAAGGCTTGAAGCGCCCTTCATCAAACATTACATTACATTACATCTTCTCCCGCTTATCCGAGACCGGGTCGCGGGGGCAGCAGTCTAAGAGATGCCCAGACTTCCCTCTCCCTAGACACTTCTTCCAGCTCTTCCGGGGGGACACCGAGGCGTTCCCAGGCCAGCCGGGAGACATAGTCTCTCCAGCGTGTCCTAGGTCTTCCCCGGGGTCTCCTCCCAGTGGGACGCGCCCGGAACACCTTCCCAGGAAGGCATCCAGGAGGCATCCGGAACAGATGCCCGAGCCCCCTCAGCTGACCCCTTTTGATGTGGAGGAGCAGCTGCTCTACCCTGAGCTCCTCCCGAGTGACCGAGTTTCTCACCCTATCTCTAAGGGATCGCCCAGCCACCCTGCGGAGAAAGCTCATTTCGGCCGCCTGTATCCGGGATCTTGTCCTTTCGGTCATGACCCAGAGCTCATGACCATAGGTGAGAGTACGAACGTAGATTAACCGGAAAATCGAGAGTTTCGCCTTGCGGCTCAGCTCTTTCTTCACCACGACAGACCGGTACATCGACCGCATTACTGCAGAAGCTGCACCGATCTGTCTGTCAATCAAAGAAAGATGATGATTACAAGGCACTTCTGCAAAAAAAAAACTGAAATGGCAGAAGCACAGCTTCATCTGGCAGAGGAACAACTGACTCTGACCAAACTGCAGCAAACCAAGGCCAGACTTGAGATCCGCCTCCTAAAGGCTACGCTCAGAAAAGCTGGTCTCTCCAGATCAGATGAGGAAGTCTGAAATTATTGTGGAGTATTTGACATTGTCTTTTTTTTTTTTATTCAATACATCTATATTTGAAACTTGTTATAAATATCCTCAATGTACAGTGTTTGTGTTGTAGGTCTCAGATGAGCGGACTGCTGAAAAAGGATGGGGTGGGGTTTTTCTTGTGTTTAGTTCCTTTTAAATGTGTGTGTTTTCATTTCAAATAATAATAAACTTATATTGACCCCACACTGGCTATTCTACTTGTTGCTCTTTACATATCTATAGTTCTACATTGTGATTTCCTATCCTGTTTGAGCACTGGTTATCCAGATCTAATCCTATCCGGATAAGATTGATCCAATCCGATGTTGCTTTGAAATACTGGTTTAAGAAGTAAGCTGGATTACGTGATCACGGATCGCAAAAAAAAGGATTACTAAATCCGGATCAATTTTATCCGGATTAAACCTTTTGAAAAAACAGGCCCTGATGTATCAATCTGTAAACTGAAAACTTAGCAAAGTTAGCTTTAAAGGAATATGTCAGTTTGTTGTAAAGTACACTTTGCAATGTTTATAAAAATGGCTTTTGCAAAAGTCTTTTTTCTACAGTTACCAAAAAAAGTAAGCCTGTTCATGAGACAGATCTGCAGTGTGGAGAGGAGCTTTTGTGCCCACATCAGCCGCTATAGGCCTGGCACATGCCTACCTCTGGCGGCTCTTCTGTGCCTGTCTGTGATCAAGTTAAAACTTCAAGAGGCAAACATACAGAGTGTGGAGGAGCTGGTGAGCCCATAGCGGATGATACAGGACAGACACATGCCTAATCCTGGCGTGTCTTGTGTATCTGTCATAATGAAGAAACGTGCTAGGAAAATGGATCTTAAAAATCTTATGCATGGCCTACATAAATCACTCCAGGGGGACTGAATCCGGTTTGTCATGTCATGTACCACCATGGATTAGTGAAAGGGCTAAAGCTCTGATTCTGTTTTTATTCACTCGGTCTGCCCTTCTCCAAAACACTTAATGAACTTCATCACTTTGGTCACATTTAGTAGGTTCACCTTCTGCAAGTAAAGACTCTGTAACCTTAAGGAGGATAAATGTCAGCATTTGTAGGCTCAGCACAACCTTGGTGCTTCTTTCTGTACCGAATATACACCTGTACAAGAGGCAGATCTGCCAGGTGTGTAACATAGTCAGCTCGGGAAAGTAGGAATGACGTATGACCGAGATACTAACATGACTAAGCAGAACAATACAGTCAAACATATACGAATAAACAATCAAAGTAAAAATAATATAGCTTGATTCAATGTCAGTAGAATAATAAGCAGCATTATAAAAGAGAACAAAAGCAGAAAAATGTACGCATTGCAGATGCAGGAAGACAAAATAGTCTTCAAAATGGTTGTTCATGCACAAAGAGAACAGAATGAAGCTGTACCTGAGGGAGTGTTTTATACAAATACTTTTTAATTATAACAGAGAAAGGCCGAAAATAAGGGTAACTGAGAAGAACAGGAAACCCAAATATGGGATCACAGGAAGGAGTGGAGAACCGAGGTTCAGAGATAAGGGTACTGGACAAAACAAGAAAAAGAAGGTGATAATGAGAAAATAAGGGGAATTTGCTAAGGTGATGAAATGAGAAAAAAAACGAGGGTGTCATGTGACACCAGGGTATAAATATGAGTGTGTGTAAAGTGTGTGTGCTTCATCATTTTGATGTGATTGGGTGACCACCTTCAATGAGCTCATTGGAACGTGACGGCAATGAAGAAGTTTTGCTTTTACTCATCCAAGACTGAAGATCTTTCATTGGCTTTTGAGGCCAAGGGGCCTCAAGTCTTTTTGTAGTCAAGGGGCAGATGTCGGAAATCAGAACCCGTCTCTGAGCAGACACATCACAGGTGGATGTTCTTTGTTGCAGTTCATTTCCAGAGACGGTTTCTGAGTTCCGACATCTGCCCCTTGACTTCAAATCCCAAGAAGACTTCATGTTCCACATCCTGACTGTCAGATGTTTCATGTCTAATATTATCGGTTCTGTAGCACGTCTGGGCAGCAACGCCGCCCCTCCCCCACCGCCCACACAGCTGTTACAGGTGAAGTTATGAGAGGAGAACATGGGATGGGAATGGGTTCTGCTTACAATGAGAACATACACTATTTAAATGAGTAATAATAATAATAATAATAATCATCATCATTTTAATATTACTACTACTATTATTACTTTTATTCAGTTATTTTCAATAAAATATGTTTCAAAGTATCAGAAGTCCAGCTGAATTAAAAAAAAAAAAAAGAATAAAATAAAAACATTGTTCAGAATCAGATAATAAATAAAACGTAATTAATGTAGGTTATGTATTCGTTCTGTGTGGCCGTGGTTCCAATTGGCCCACCGACCGGTGCCGGTCTGCACCCTGGGTGGTTGTGGACCACTGATCTAGACTGTAAGAAAAGAGTATAAAAAGGCTATGACTTTGGACACTTTCATGAAACAGTCATACTTTGTTTCTGAGGAAATTGTTAGATTTTTATCATGCCCAAACGAAACTTAATTCTTGGAGAGGTTTTCCATACGACCGGCTATGCCCGTGGTGCCTTTCTGATATCAGGTCAGAAGAAATACACAGCACACAGAATGCATGTTCTTCTTCTTCTGTTTAATGCAGACACAGAACGTATATATACACATACAGAGAAAAGGCTGTCCTAAAGTTGTTTTCTGTTTAGACAAGAGGATATACTAGCCGTAGATGTGTGAGCCCAGATAAAGACTCCCTGTTTACCTTACAGACTAACATCATAAATATTTTATAGACACTGAACAGACAAAGGAATGTGTGTGAGATAGTGTGAAAACAGTTTTAACACTAACAATGGCCACTTTAAATCATTTATGATTTAGCATCACACACCAAAACATAGGATGTTCTCCCTGGGAACAAAATCAGTGACAAACTGCAAATGAAAAGATAAAGACAAACAAAAACATACAGATTCTATTTCATTCTGTCCCTACATGCATATAATCCTTCATAATCAAGGCCTTTATGGCCTGTCTTACCATCGTCATCAAACATGGCAACATACAAAGTACAATTCCAACAATCAATACAAGAATCATTCCTAAAACAAAAAAGTGTTCAACACTCGTAAACAAACTCTTAATCTTCTCAAAAAACTTTGTTCAGCAGTTGTTTCACGTTCTCCAAGACATCATGAGACAATTGTTTCTCTGTTCAGTATGTCTATAATCAGTATTATAAGGCATACATAACAGTCTCTTCTCTGAATAATGTGTTCAAGAGAATAAGAAAAATTCTGAGTCTAGTTACATCTATGCACACATAGTTATAGAATTTAGACCTAGAGCAGGTATCAGGTTAAGCTAAACAAAACAGTCAAGATCTTCACCCCGGAGGTGGCCCCCTTTCTACTATAAAGAAAAGATCTTTCTGTGGGCTCTCAACTGTTTCAGCCCTGAATACTCACTTAGGCTGGCTTCTTAGGCCAACAGACCAATTAGTGTATAGATTAAGTGGGTGCTGTTTTGATCCTGCTTGCGTGTATCCACTGTGGCTGATAATCAGTCAGAACCCCAGTTCTGGTTACAGCTAGAACAGTCGCTGTACCCAGATACTTCGGCTCACCGACCTTGGTAGGCTTCAGACTTCTTATCAGGACCTGCTGATTAGGCACAAAAGGGTGTGTTGGCTTATCTGTGGGCAGAGGAAGATTTAGTGAGACATCAGCACTGATAGAATTCAATTTCTTAACCAGGGCAGAAACGTAGTCATCCACCATCACTTCCAGGTTACCTAAGGAAGAAATGCCAGTGCGTCTCCTGACCCATGGGGTCGGGAAAGGTTAGAACATAAAACTTTCAAAAGGTTAGTTTTGTTGAAGATGGGGTCATTCTCATTTCTGTGAGTACTACCGGGAAAACAACAGTCCAATTTCGGCCTGTTTCAATGCAGGCTTTAGTAACACGCTCCTTAATGGTTCTGTTTGTTCTCTCTACCACTCCAGCTGACTGTGGGTGATAGGGAATATTAAAATACTAAGCTTTTAGCCAAAAGCTGTGTTACCTTCGAAGCAAAAGGTGTGCCGTTATCACTTTCAATCACACTAGGAATACCAAACCCAGAGATGATCTCTTTCGTTAATATTTTGACAACAGTTTTAGCATTCTCTGTCACACAAGCAAATGCTTCTGCCCACTTACTGAATCTGTCAACTATAACCAACAGGTATCTCAAATTTCCTACAGGTGGCATATGTGTAAAATCTATGGCCACTTTAGCAGGGAGTTGAACAGCTTTTAAAAAGTCGCCTATGAGATTAAAATGTGCTATGGGCTTTCCATCAGCTGTTTTAAAGTCTCTTTGCTTCCATGTTGCAGCAAAATCATGCACTACACCATAAGCATACTTAGAATCAGTGTATATAGTCACTACTTTATCTTCAGACAACTGACATGCTCTTGTAAGTGCCACCAACTCTGCAGCTGTGTGCAGATGTGTATGGTAATGATTTAGCTTCAACTATTACATCAGGTAATCTTACAACCGCATATTCACATAAATACACATCAGAAGGTTTTGAACATGAACATCTACATATAAGCAATCCCCCTCTTCCAGGGTCGTATCTAAAAGATCAGACCTACAAGAGGTCTCTTGTTTAATGTGTTCAAGGCAATCATGTGCGTCGTCAAAACCATCTAAATCAATAAAGTCTAGCAGATCACGCAGCACTACTACAGCTGAATGTGGCTGAGAAGAGGCTTAATGGTGAAGTTTTCTGTCTTCAAGAGTGTGGTTTCATAACCAGATCTACGTTGTGCTGTCATATGTTGTGTGTTGAGGTTGTGTAAAATAGCTGTTACCTGATTTGAGGTGTACAGTATCAAAGGATGTGAAAGCACCGTTTTCTCAGCTTCCCGGACCATCAGAGCCGCAGCAGCCACTGCACGCAAGCACGAGCGCAACCCTTGTGCTATATTGTCTAAAGATTTGGAAAGATACGCAACAGGGCGATATCTGTCACCGTGTTCCTGGGCTAGGATCCCCACAGCCGTACCACCACATTCGTGCACATAAAGGTGAAAAGGTTTAGTGTAATTCGGCTGACGAGTCAACAAAGCCCTAAGGAAGACAGGTCCAAGTGAAATGACGTCCCCTGTATGTAAACGCGAAAAGCGTCTGCGTCTCTGAGGCCAAAGGGACACTGGACAGGAATAAATCCTGATTCTTTGACATCACAACCCTGAATTCTGCACTTATTCTCTGCTATTTGACCGAAGTCTTTGTTTTGATATTGAATTAGTTTGTTTTTGAGCCACCACACTGTGATTTGCTGCCCCTCCCCCTCTCCCCCCTCCCCCACCTGTGAGCGCAGTCTATGTTACTGCAACAGTCCCTGGATTGAGAGAGGGCTGTGTTCTATTCAGAGCTAGTGATCACCAGTGCACCCTACCTTAGTAAGGCTGTATTCTCTATAACAGCAGCCTTGGAAAGTGTATGGATTAATAGTGAAAGTTATTAGGAAGACACTTTTAAATACATAAATATCGGTTTGGAACATAAATATCGCTTTTTCTCTCCTATTGAAGTGCCCTTCGTAGGCATCACCGTGCGGTTTGGAACACAGTGCAGGTGTCAGTGCGGCCATTTTGTCTTTAAAGTTTGCTGAAACAATACTGGGATTAAAATAAAGTCTTTGTAAGCAGACACATTTCTTTGTCAAAATATTTATAATGTCAAATAAATGGCGGCAAGAGATTAATGTAAATATTCCAAATACATAATTTACGCAAGAAAATGTAAATGCAGACACGTGACAATGACGTTTTCTGAATTGGGAGTTTTTCCTGCGAAGCAGAGACCCCTCCCCTCCCCCCCACTGCAGCTATTAACAAAGTAAAGATAAGATCAAGTCTTTTCTGAAAATGCATAATAAATCTCTATAATTACTATTTTTAATCTGTTTAGTAAGATGTATATTTAGTTTAGTGATTAAATTCCATTCTGTTTTATTCAGTTGTCGATTTTATGCCAGTTAAAAAAAAACAAAACTAGTTTACTGTATAACAGTAATAAAAATCTACAGTTGAATAAAAATAGCCAAGTAAGTGTGTGAGGAATATAAACTATACATGATTTTAGTATTTTTAAGGTGTGTCGATCTCAAAAGCTGATAAAAAAGTAAATAGTCTTTATTCACACCTAATAACCAAAACAATAGATAACAGCTTAAAGTTAATTATGTGTTTTGGTCAGTAAGATCAACAAGAATTTAAATTATTGTTGTTTGTTTCATTCACCATATATTTCTTTTCTTCTCTTTTTTTTTATCATTACAGAAAAGCTGACGTCACAATTCTGGGAAGTTGTCAGGGGGCACAGGTGCAGGGCTAGGTGAGTAAAGACCCAAATGCAGGATGCACACAGGGTTATGGAGAAAACAGTCTTTAATATATAAAGTAGAGCAAAGGGGCAAAGGCAAAAACACAGTCCAAAAACAGTCCAGGGTCTGAGCACAGGCGAACAGGGTAATGAAGGGAGAGAACCAAAACCAAAAAAACAAAACAGTGCATAATCCATAAACCAGCAAACAGATCAATACAGGGCAGAGCAAAACAAACCAAAAAACAGTCCAGAGTCCAAACCAGGAACTAGGGAGGCAGAGCAGAACAGGATCAGGAACCGGATAAGAAACAGGAACAGGGTCAGAAACCAAGGCAGGCAGGGCAGGGGGAAAAAATCTAAAAAAGAATTTGCTGAATTATTGGGATGGTGTTGGTGTATCGGACTGGTAGTTCTAAACAGATGTTATGGAATTATTTATATGTTTATGTCACCTCTTTCAGATGTACTCTTTAAGAGCATCTAGAGAAAGACAGGTATGTAACTTGTCATGCAGTATGTCATATGCTCTAATGATTGTGCATAATTATATATGACTGTCACATCCCTTAAGTATCCACAACACATTGCAACTTAATATACAGTAACCACTGCTTTCCAAACTCCACCCACATACGACCTCTTCCTGTTAAACTTCTGTTAAGTTTCTGCCAGTTGTGCACTCAATTATGTGAGCACAAAACATTTAGTTGGGAAAAAAATATTTGAGTAAATGTTCATTCTCTCTTTCAGTATTCAGAGAGTATCAACAGTGACACAGTCTACAGCGATGTTAACTACATACCCAAAATCAGCTTCACTAAGTCAAGAAGTTCTTCTCGACATGTCATGACTGAAAGCAGCTCAGACCAATCACATGGCCATGCTTCTGGACATGACTTGGTCAAAAGTTCTTGGATGCAACCAACATCACCCTTTTCAGAAGGGAAAGTTAAAGAGACCAGAGATTCGTCTTCTAACCGTGTGGTAGCACCATCACCAAAAAGGATGAAAATGCAAACTAAAGAGACAGATACCTTGTGTAGTGAAAGGACTTTTATTCAGTCAGTGCCATCTCCAAGGCAGGAACGCAACACATACAAGAAACAGTATTGCTTTTATTGCTCTAAGTCATATTCTAAATTGCCAAGACACCTCGAGTTTGTCCATCGCAATGAAGTAGAAGTCGCGAAGGCAGTCGCATTTCCTAAACATTCCAAAGAAAGGCAAGTGCTGTTCACCCTTCTGAGAAACTGGGGGGACTTTGCCCACAACACAGACATAGTGATAAAAGGACATGGGGAGATGATTGCCTGCTATCGTCCAAAAAACCCAGAAAAGGAGCCAAAGAATGTCTTCAATGCATCTACTGCCAAGGCCTTTACAACAAGCACAGCCTTTGGAAACATATGAAAACCTGTTCACTAAAACCCAAAGATGATAAACCTCTCACAGTCTGAGGTTTTCCATGTAGTTTATTCTGACAGATGTATCATGCAGCCGGGGGGGTGGGGTGGGGGCACATGGTTAACAGGTTGGGGACCGATGTAACCAAGCATGACCACATCAGACAGAAGATGAGAGAACTTGGCAGGTTGCTTCTTGAAGCAAGAAAGATTACCCCATAGAGAACAATGGAAGACTCCATCATACCAGCAACTTTGAACGGGTCATATCAGCTGTTAAAGTGGTATCAGGCTACGATGAAGAGAAGAACACTTACCACATGATCTGTAGCATTGTTGAGAGCAATGCCATGATGTACGGTGATTATTAGCGTGCTGAGTGTGCTCGAGATTTCAGAAAAATACATCAGGCAAGGTAGAATAAATACATTTCTGCTGGTGCTAAAACTACACTGAAAGCACCACAGAGCATTCCTTTTACTCAGATTGTCAAAGTCCTACATGCCCATCTGGAGAAGAAACATCAGTAAGCTAAGAAGTTGTACTTCTGCAGACAGCTATACTGCTCTTGCCAAGGTCACACTGTCCCAAGTCCTCCTGTTTAACAGGCGAAGAGAAGGTGAGGTATCAAAGATGCTTTTGTCAGCTTTTAAAAGCAGGAAATCTTCCGAGCTGCATGAAGACATCGCCATCTGTCTTACTGAATTTGACAGAAAGCTTTTTCTGCACTTCACCAGAGTTGAGAACCGTGGTAAACGAGAGAGAAAGGTTCCTGTGATCCTCAAGCCTTTTATGGTTTCTGCCATGGAGCTGCTCTATGAAATGCGTGAGGCTTGTGGCATGAATCCCTTTATGTAAGATCTGGAGCAATGTCTGCCTACAGAGGAGGAGAGTGCATCAGCAGAAATTGAAATGACAAGTAATGAGGAGAAGCCCATAGACCTACCTCAAAACATCAGCAGCAGCAGAGACGGATCAACCATCTATTTGCCAGCTGCAGAGTCCACCAAAGGAACAAGGTAAAAAAAAATCTTTAGGCCTCAATTGGTATTAAACTCGAAATACAATTTGCTCTGATTATCCAATTCAAAACATTGACACCCTCTGACTCTTAATGCGTCATGTTTCCTTCTGGAACATCAGTAAATGTTTTCACCTTTTGTAAGTTCTGTATGAGTCCCTCAGTCGTCCTCGGGACGAGTCCCAGATTTCTTGGTGTTTAGTAGATCATCTAAGATGCCTGATGTAATATTAAGTGAGTAGTTTGTGAACATTAGAAACACTTGTGCTTTAGCTATTGTGAAAGTGGCCTTACATTTCACTTGGAGTTGCATTCAAATGCCTTCATTTCTTTAACCTGTTAGCCTTCGCCACAGCCTTTGGGACTCCCAGCTGAAATGCCCTTCCTAACTTTAAATGGTAACAGTTCCTGATAAAAGTGGGCTACAAAATTTAAATAGCTTTTAAATAATAGACAGAAAAGCTCAGTGTCTTCTTTTCAATGTTGATATTGCTCAAAAATAAGGGGTTCTAGAAACATTTATCTGAGGCTATGTCTGAGACTCTACTCTATTCATACAGTCTGCATAGAAATGAGCTGCTGACCAGTAAAGGCTTTTGTTCTACATGTTTGGATATTGATATTGAGTTAACATTAATATTGATGACCAGGAAGCAGACAAGCTCTTGTTTTACATGACCATTCATATTGATGTGCGGCCATTCCAATCCCAACAATACACACACACACACACACCTACTTAACAGCCCATTGAGGACATATGACTGAACACCAAGGGTCTAGAGACTAAATAAAGACATGGCTGCCCTACAGAAGCAGCTCTCTTTACACAGATCAGTTGATATTTTCAATAAAAGCTTTTTCTTTAAAGACCTCACATTTTGCCTTCACTTTAGGTACAAGTATTTATTATGTGCCTTTTGGGGACAAACACAAACTGATCAAGGTGTAATTTAAGGACTGTAATGATACACATACTAAAGGACTTTTATACGTGTAGGACTTTGTGCTTGTGCTATAAACGAGTTCAATGAGTTCAATAAATGAGTTCCTAACAAGTAACAAAATGTAGACTTCCATCTTAAAGTGTCAGTACTGCACTACCTGCATCATTCTAGTTCATTTAGGATCTTATGGGTTTGATCTCAGCAGAGTTTCTGCTCACTGAAGACTTGAAGACATTAAGGCATGATTTCCTGTAAAAGCAGAAAAAAGTGTGAAAAGCTCTAAAGCAATTATTAATGACGAGGGTCTCCATGAAACACTATGCTTTAGAATATAGTAGAAACACAAACTCTAGAATCATCAGATTCAATTAAAAACAACAACAAAAACACCCACTCAGTCTTGTGCTGAGTCGTCATTTTTATTTCACAAAACAGAACAGATAACAACATTTACACAAAATAACCTACAACACCAGGAACTTTCCCTTTACATTCACTCCTCCTTCTTCTCCTCCTTCTATCCCTTTACATTCACTCCTCCTTCTTCTCCTCCTTCTATCCCTTTACATTCACTCCTCCTTCTATCCCTTTACATTCACAACAAATCACATCAAAACTCTGGTATGATTGGGGACACATTCTCTGAACTCTGTGTGTGGAGAGCATAAAACATACACTGTATACAGCTGTCAGGCTGGTATCAAGCAGACCAAACCCAAAGTAACTATAACGAGCTTTAATAGTTTTAAAAACAGAACACAAACAGCCAGGAAGTTGGTGTACCGGAAAACAGGTGTAGTCCGTAATAGAACCCGGGAACTGGGTAAAGGCCATAGACTGGGTAGTCCAGGAATGATCTCCAGAATGCACTGTAGAACGAACCATGAGTGAGTGTGAGTCAGGGCTTTAAGTAGGGGGAGAGATGATGGGAAACAGGTGACGGAGGTGCTGAGGGAAGGCGTGGCCAGTGGTTCCCTGACCACAGTGAACAACAGTTTGCTATTTTAATGCTATTTCAAAAGTGTAACGTTACAAACTAAACACTGATATCTGAAGCTTCTCAAAACCCTGCGTTACACTGCAAGTTGATTTTTCAGTGTTTGAATCAGCTCAGTTCTAGCCAGCTTGAGCATTACCTGCTGAATATTCTTATAGTGAATATATAGAGCATGCTGTTCTAATGGTTTTCACAAAGACATTCTTCTTAAAGACAGGTCCCCTGGTGGTCTAGTGGTTAAGATGCAGCGCTCTCACTGCTGCGACCCGGGTTCGATTCCCGGTCAGGGAACCATCCCCAGCCACTCTCAGTGCCGGTCCCAAGCCCGGATAAATTGGGGAGGGTTGCGTTAGGAAGGGCATCCAGCGTAAAACATATGCCAAATCAAATGTGCGGAGGATCCGCTGTGGCGACCCCTAACGGGAGAAGCCGAAAGAAACTTATTCTTCTTAAAGACATTCATTATAAAAATGTATGCAAATAAAGGCAATCAGTTTTAGTAACATATAAACATGTAAATGATCATTCTTATTATTAAACGTATTCTATTTCCAGCTAAATGAAAAGAAATATGTAAATGGGAAATATGTAACACTAAATATATTTGTATATTTATATGATGGTATTTATTCCTGCATGGCATAAGAGACGGTTGATGTAAACTTACCCATAATAAAACTGCACTGCAGAAATCATTAAGTAATCTAGATAAGAGAGGATACTTTAAAGACATTTAAAAAAATGTTTTTAATAGCATATACAGCTGTTACAGTTACCCTCTGGTTCATACAATGGAAATCAATAGGCTCTTACTTTGGAAAAAAAAAAAGTACGTATCTTCATTAATCAATAATCTAATCTACATCAGTTTAGCTCCAGATAGGAATCTATATCTGTCAAATTGTATTTTTAATGAGAAGAAATAAATATATAACTGATCTTCTGTTATAACCCACCTCAAGCCTGTAGATCCTGTAATGAACATATTTACATAAGTAAGTGTGATGTTGATTTTGATGTGCTGTGGCTGGATGAACTTTTGGACAAAAATAGAAGGTGCTTGATGTTGAAACTGTTTTACTGTCATTATGACTTCAGTAATACTGTCACTGAATAATGAGCTATTGCTATGGTGCAAGAAATCACCCATTTACCGAGACCCTAACCCTCACACTACAGCATAAGTACACACTTTAATGAGTGCATTTGTGCATTTCTCACACTTATCTACTCCTTCTTCTGTCATCTCCATCGTCTCTTTTAACAGCTCCTCTTTGTAGCTTGGGTTAAGAAGGGTGGTCTTTCTCAGGAGCTCTTGAAGTTTAGCTGGGATACTTCTGATCAAGAACAGCACACATTGTTTTCATGATATTTTCTGGTAAAATTGTGTCCTTGTGGTCAGGGGATAAGAGTTCTCCTTTTAAAAGCTCCAGCACAGGCTTCACAGAAGACCCTGTCACATACTTCTCCCCTGATAAAACATCAGTGAAATCAGCCAGATGTTTCAGTGCTGCATTGATGGACTCAAGGACAGATACATCCTGCCAGGTGGGGTTCAGGTGCCCATGTTTTCTGTCCTCAATCAGGACACGTCTGATTGCAGGTAGTTGTTCCAGAACTCTGACAATAATTTTTTGCTCCATACCCCATCGGGTAAAGACGTCCTGAAGGAAATATGACATGTTTGGTATCATTTTTATATATTCTTTTTTACAAAAATAGTTTCAGATACAAGTCTGTGATCATTTGAATTAGAAATAAGGATTAATATAAATATGATGTCAGATTTGTATCTGAAACAGCTTTTGTAATAGTTTAGATGGTTTGTGTGAGATTTCAGTAACTATTTAAACCTTCTCATGTTTTTCTATTTTTGCAGTATGAACCCACAAATGCCCCCAAATTAATCGTTTTGGTGATCAAATTTTCTTTTTTTACTTTTTAATATGCTCTTTATTTTACTTTTGATCAAAAATAAAATGGTAAATATTTAATAATATTTAATAAGCAGATCCACCAACACGTCTACATACACAAACTGTGACTATAGTTCATTTATATATTTATTTATATCTGCAACGCGTCTATGGGAGTCACGTGACAAAAGAGTGAACGTCTTGGACTAGAAGAGTGCAGAGGTAAACTCCATTCTGTTTCCTCTACATAACCCACTGAGATTTAGCGATGCTTTGCTCAAACGCGTTTAGTAGAAAATGAATGGATCGCTCTTTGAGAGTAATCGTTCTTTTGAGTCACATTAAAAGCCCTTTAGGCTTCAGCATCCTGCCTGTGCATCTGATAGACTGTTGTTCACAGGTGTTCATATTTAACAATAGATTACATTTCAATTCAAACTAAATGTTCAAAAACAAAAAGGTGGAGTGACGACAGCGACCTGGTGATTGTAGCTGCACACTGCATTCTCAACAAAAGTGTGTGATTGGTTATACAGTAATGCAACATCAGCAGATCTACTCCTAAAATATAACACTTTTTATTTATTACATATGACACTGGTAAAAGTACCAGCTTCACTGTGCAGTGACCATTTTGCCCCCAGTCCCTATTCATTTCCAACCCTGGTGCTAACCGACATTAGTAATGTCCCGCAATGATGCAACACAACAGTACAACAATGATGTAGACCAAAGGTAGAAGTATTATTAACCGACCTCAGCATGCTTACGCAGGTTCGATGACGAGTTTTTATAAGCTGCCAGTTCAGTCGCTGTGGGCAAATGTGGTGAAAAATATTCTAATCCACTTTATCTAGCGTGTGTCTTAATCAAACTAATATTAATGCAATAAAATGACTGAATAATTACTATAGAACCCAGTAGATACAATAAAAGTAGCCTAATTAGATAGATAGATAGATAGATAGATAGATAGATAGATAGATAGATAGATAGATAGATAGATAGATAGATAGATAGATAGATAGATAGATAGATAGATAGATACATGGTTAGTGTTAGATTTCAGCAACTGTCATGAAAAGTGCTCATGTTTTATTATCACAGTAAAATGTTTTCACTATCTGTCTGTTTTCTGTTCTCTCTCTCTCTCTTTCTCTCTTTCTCTTTCTGTCTCTCTCTCAGGATGGTCAGAAACACACAGATGGAAATGGGAGATGCTCCTTCTAGAATCATTGCAGGTGATGTTGCTCCCATCGGGCCCCAAAATATCAGTGAACATCAGGAGGAGGATCCAGACGGAAGTAAGAATCTCCTCAAATCAGATGTTGTTACAGAACCACCGTGTGAACAAGTGTGTGAAAATGTGTGTGAACGAGTGTGTGAACGAGTGTGTTAGAGATCACATAGTAAATGCACTTGTAATCATGTATCATTTCATTATGTTGGAATTCATACGTTTTGAATTTGTACTTTCGATTATTTCATGTGAAATGCTGCTTTTGTCTAGTTTTATATTGTGAGGAACAGAAACACACAGAGTTCTGCAGTTACAGAGATATCATCAGTTACAGACTGGTGCCATGTGGCCTCCATGAAGCAGAGTTACTGTTATCACTGGAGAGTTAATCAATTTTCCTCCAACACCATCATTGCCTTCATTTGATGAAAATAATATTGTTGTAAAGAAGAAAAAGGGAAGATTTGAAGACTTTTGATATGTTACATATTTGATTCACATGAAACTACTACTACTTTAGATTTCTTGAATGAGGTGTAACTATGGAATGAGGTGACCACACACACACACACACACACACACACACACACACACACACACACACACACACACACACACACGTGTGTGTCTCTGCTCATTTCTCTCCCTCCCAGTTCTTTTCTTTTACTTTTATCCCGTTCCTACTCACTGTAATAAAGAACACAGATTAGTCAGATTCCCAACAGGTGTGTGATTCTTTCAACTCCACCCTCCATTCACAAACTGTCACTCGGCCACGCCCCCGCTAAAACACATATCGATTTCAACAATAGAGAAAACATTCATTGAACCCCACAACAGGAAGTGAAATGTGCTTATTTTTCGCTCTACACTGACCCGAACTTGCTCAAAGAATTCAAAATGTGAAAAATCCTTATCAGACTTAAAATTGACTGGATTCACATGAGTTTGATGAGATTCACAACTTACTAATAAAGAACATATTCATTATCTTTCACCACATTATCTGTGTAAAGCTGCTTTGAGACACTGTGTATTGTTAAAAGCGCTATACAAAAAAAAAAATGATTGAATTGAATTAAGTTTGGTTTGATAACGGTCTAAAAAAGAGGTAAACAAACCAGTTGTTACCAGGAACACAAGTGCCATAAACATATGACATGAAACATTTTCCATGGGTTTCAGTATCCTTATATACATGTTATGCATGTTCATCTTATAAACTATTATCCATTCACACATATTTGCCTTTGGGGTTGTTTGTTTTTTCCAAATTTTTATGTCTTTAACTCCCTTGTGCATTTCATTACCATCTTGGAAAGCCGATAGTTTGCCCCTAAATTCTGATTCTTTTTCATTTTCCTCTAAGGCTTCTTTTAACATGGGTGAGTGAAACTTAATTTCAATCCCTGAGTCTCACAAAAATCTTCTCATTCTTTACACTAAAGAAGTAAAGAAGACTGCTTGCTCACCAACCCTCCTGTTGCTAAGAAGGTTCAGGATTTAAACAGACCCTTGTTCCTTCTTCTCAAGGGAATCAAATGTCTCCATTCCTAACATTGTCCAGGTGCACACAGTCTACTCAGTGGCCCTGGAATGTTAACAAAACAAAAACAAATCTCTCTGATGCCTGAGGGAAAACAAAATGTCAGAATTCCCAGAAATTTGGTTTAAGTAACTTAATAAACTTTAAATAAATAAGACTTTATCGTCCATTTAATGTCTAGAATTAACGTTCCGTCAGACTGTAGATGATGGAGCTCCCTTTAAAACCAAAATGATCAGGGAGAAAAAATTTGCAGGTTGGTAAATTGATTATACGCCCACCTTAAAACAGACCACTTAGAAATTAGAACGTAAACGGCGTCAAAACAAATTGACAGTATTTCATATACCATGGGAGGAGAATCTCCTGAATTCTAGAAAAGCTTTTAGTGCTGCTGATCAGCATATTTCTCCTTCCTCATAGAGCAAACCATCAATAGTTCTCCACACTCTCTGAGGTAAAGTTTGGTGTTCCACAGACGAAGAAAAACATTAAAGCCTGGCTAAATTATGCAAAAAAACACAGTTGAAGTCTTCCAAAAGCATGTGGAAATAAGTGTTATGGTCTGATGAACCCAAGGTTGAACTTTTTGGTGCAAAGATATGTTTGGCACAAAAACAACACTAAACAACACTGCAACACTAAAAGAACACCATACTTACAGTGAAGCATGGTGGTGGCAGCATCATGTTTTGGGCTGTTTTTCTTTAGTTGGAACAGGGGCCTTAGTGAAGGTGGAGAGAATTTTGAACAGTTCCACATACCAATCAATGTTCGCAACAAACCTTCTGGCTCCTGCTAGAAAGCTGATAATAAAAAGGAACTTCATCTTTCAGCACGACAATGACCCAAAGCAAACATCCAAATCAACAAAAGAATGGCTTTACCAGAAGAAGATTAAAGTTTTAGAATGGCCCAGCCAGAGCCCAAACCTAAATTTGATTGAAAAACCTTGGGGTGAAGAAGAGGTTTGTTCACAAGAGATGTTCTCACAATCTGACAGATTTAGAGCACTTTTGCAAAAAAGAGTTTGTAAAAAATTGGTTAGTTAAGAGTGCCATGCTAATAGACTGATTTTAATGCAACCACATTTTATGAGTTTTGTATTTTTTTATAATGATTTTAGTTTGTTTTTCCATTGAGTTTTTAGGTTATAGCTCACATTAAAGGTGGAAAAAGTTCAGAAATAATTTATCTTGTCCTGTTTTTTACATTACAGAAACCTGGCATTTTATCAGGAGTACAGAGACTTTTTATATCCACTGTAGATTCAACACCAACATCAACACCAACATCAACACCAACACCAAATACTCCATGCTAGAGCCTTTAAATGTTCAATGATGGAGAAACAGCATATGTAGAATGTTATTTAGAATCTTGATTAAGAAGTTTATCCTCAAAGTACAATGTATGAAATTTTAAATAAAATCAACTGGAGAGTACAGTCCTTTCTCTTTGAAGGTCCAAAATCTTCATGAGGTGAATGAAGATTCTCTGGATGCCTTGGGAAGTCTTGTGTAGGCCTGGCTAAAAAGATACATGTTTAATCTATGCTTAAACTGGGAATGTGTGTCTGTGCCCTCAACACTGTGCTTTAATTCCTTCCAACAAAGATTTAGGCTGATTGTTATTAAATCTGCAATCTAAAAAACAGTGTTGATGTATTCATTGATTGTGACTTTAAAGCACTTTTGTGTGTTGCTTTGGGTTAGGGTGTGTGCTAAATGCCCTAAATTTAAATGTAAAAACAGTTTAACAACCCTAACCGGGAAGCAAAAATGAAAAAGCATTTGAGGTTCTATGTAAAATGTCGGCTCAGATACACCTGCCAAAGCACAAGCTAATCCAGGATATTCCATAAAAATTCCATGAAAAATGACAAAGTCAAAGAGATGGTTGTTAACTTTAGGAGAACACAAGGCGGCCATTCTCCACTGAACAACAATGGATCCTCCGTGGAGATCGTCAAGAGCACCAAATTCCTTGGTGTTCATCTGATGAAGAACTTCACTTGGTCACTTAACACCAGCTGCATAACCAAGAAAGCTTAGCAGCACCTGAGAAGGCTGAGGAAAGCTCATCTTTCTTCCCCCATCCAGACCATGTTCTACAGAGGGACAATTGAGAGCATCTTTAACAGCTGCATCGCTGCCTGGTTTGGGAACTGTACCGTCTCGGATCACAAGACAAAAGGTAGTGAGGACGTCTGAGTAGATCATCAAAGTCTCTCTTCCCTCTATCACGGAGATTTACACCACACGCTGCATCCGCAAAGCCAACAGCATTGTGGACGACCCCACATACCCTTCACACACACTCTTCACCCTTCTACCATCAGGAAAGAGGTTCTGGTGCATTCGGGCCTCACATCCAGGCTGTGCAACAGTTTTTTCCCTCATGTTCATGAATTCATATTTATGAATCAAACAGCAGAGGTGGTGAAGATGAATGAAAAGGGTAAGAATATACTCCATATACTGTAGCTAGACTCAAACACTCTCTCATGTTTCTTTTTGCTCCTTTTATTTACTTATGTCTCTAATTATGTCTAGTGTCAACTGTCAAAGAAAACAATGGGCAACTACGTTTCATTTTGGAGAAATGTGACCTATTTCCCAGGATTAACTTAAGAACTACTTCCTCAAGTGTCTGGTCTTTGTTGCAGAGAGTCAAAAAAATGGTCCAAACAACAGGTAATAAATGTCACTTTAAACAGATACATGTTTGGTGGTCAATTGTGCTCAAATATGTCAGTGTTATTAAATTGTCCATATGTTCAAATAGTCCATAGATACAGTATCTGCAGTTCTCTGTGGTGTGTGTGTGTGTGTGTGTGTGTGTGTGTGTGTGTGTGTGTGTGTGTGTGTGTGTGTGTGTGTGTGTGTGTATATAGTGGTCACTCCAAGTCTACCTGAAGTCAAAAACCATGTGTTTTGTTTTGTCCAAAACTATGTGCAGTTACTTCATGGCAGGGAGGATTGACTTCAGTGTAAGAGTAAAATAATTATTATAGATGAATATGATGACCTTAATACAAATCTAGAGATCATCTTTCACAATCTCAAACAAATATTTGTAGCATTTATGCTTTGTAATCTAAAATGTAAACTCTAAACTATAGAAGGAACCTGACCTGTGTGTGTTTTTGTACAGATCTTTAAAAAAATAAAATAAGAAAAACATCAAACAACTAAAAAAAGAGACAAGAGAATGTATGGAAAAAGTTTAAAAGTAACTGCTGCAATCACTGATTATAGAAAGATCATCTCAATAGAAATACAAAATAAAATATATTTATCAAAATAACAAATTGTGCAGTTGTAATTTTTTTTTGCTAAAACCATGGAATATTGGCAGACTGCAGTGTGCTTTCTATTGAAGAGAACATTTGCATGGAACTTTACAACATCCTGTCCAACCAGTGACTGATCATTGAGTTACACCAGAACATTTATCACAAATGTTTTGTGTAAAATATAATTAGCAAAAAAACCAAGGAAATTAATATTTTGACTCGCCCAAGAACTGGTTTAGGACATTTCTAAAAGTTGAAGTAAGTTATGGTCCACCCACTTAAACAAAGTACATATACTGTATAGAATGATGCTGAGTAAAAGGAAATTGCTGCAGAAGTTTTAGGTAGACTCGGGGAGGGATCAGTAATCACAGAGAGAGAGAGAGAGAGAGAGAGAGAGAGAGAGAGAGAGAGAGAGAGAGAGAGAGAGAGAGAGAGAGAGAGAGAGAGAGAACAGATTTCTGAGGTTACTCTGCAGTAACTACTCAGGTAAGAAGAAAAAAAAAAGATTTTATTAAACATGCTGTACACAAACTATTAAAAAGCTATTAATATAAATGAAAAACAAAAATGTAATTAAATGAATAAAAAATGCATTTCCATAAGAAAAGTGTGAAGATTTAAAAATAATGTATTTGTAATGTTTTGATTTGATGTGTTTGATCCAGTTAAACACAATGATGCGTCTAATTCCACTGTGTGTGCTGATAATCCATGGTAAGAACTACAAGTTGTCCCAAAAGGCTCCATATGCAGGAAAATTGTACATTATTTAGCATAACAATAACATTATTTATAAAAACTTCTCTACATTTCCTCACTTTGACTCTCAGTCAAGTTTATTTCCTGTCCAAGAATGACTTTCTTTTGTCAAAAGCAATCTTGCTGTTTAAACTATTTATGAAACTTTTAAAAGACATTTTGCTAAACATAAATTTCCCATGATGTATTGACTCCTGTGGGACTGTTTTTCAAAGATTCGAATTGTTATACAGGACAAAAATTGCAATTACTGAAGCTTATTTCTAATGACAACTTTTGTTTTATGTTTAAAACTGGTAAAATATGATCTCCATTACAGTGGGACAAACCACAGGACAAACAACAGGTAAATAAACTTTAATTTTATGCAGATTTTCTGTTTGGAGTATTCATTTAATTAATTCATTACTATTTTGTAGTGTTTTGTAATCAAGGTATTAAATTGTTCATATGTATGTTCTTTATTGCACTGTGCCATCTTTCAAACCAAACAATAGGTAAATACTTTTCAGTTTAGAGAGATGTGACTTATTTCATATATACATAATTATTAAATTAGAAACCTTGTCCTATAGTGTTTGGTGGTCAATTGTGCTTAAATGTGTCAGTGGTATTAAATTGTGTCAATAGTATTCAGTATTGTAAAAAGTATTAAATTTGACATATATTTTTTATGTGAGAAAAATCATGTATCAAACAGGTAGCAGATAAAATTAGGAAAGATATGACACATTTCTCAGTATTGTTTAATACAAAAATAAATAAAATCATCTAGGGGTATTTAGTGGCAATTTTCCACATGTATGCTCTTATTTGCGGTGGAGTAAACCTTCAATCAAACAGGTAAATACATTTAGATTCACACAGCTGTGACACATTTTCCAATTTTGATATGGGGATTTTTTTTGTGGTTAATTTTATTGAATTGTCTATGTGTATGTTCTTTATTTCAGTTGGACAGCAATTAAACCGAACAACAGGTAAATAAATG
The DNA here is from genome assembly GCF_946808225.1 of Silurus aristotelis. NCBI lineage: Eukaryota > Metazoa > Chordata > Actinopteri > Siluriformes > Siluridae > Silurus > Silurus aristotelis. The sequence continues at coordinate 1,838,853 of NC_139588.1, read as the reverse complement.
TTTAGTATAAAATAGTCAAATAGTTTTGATTTGGAAAAACATTTATTCAATGTGTTTATATATATATATATATATATATATATATATATATATATATATATATATATATATATATATATATATATACAGTGAGGAAAGTAAGTATTTGAACACCCTGCTATTTTGCAAGTTCTCCCACTTAGAAATCATGGAGGGGTCTGAAATTGTCATCGTAGGTGCATGTCTACTGTGAGAGACATAATCTAAAAAAAAAAATCCAGAAATCACAATGTATGATTTTTAAACTATTTATTTGTATAATACAGCTGCAAATAAGTATTTGAACACCTGAGAAAGTCAATGTTAATATTTGGTACAGGAGCCTTTGTTTGCAATTACAGAGGTCAAACGTTTCCTGTAGTTTTTCACCAGGTTTGCACACACTGCAGGAGGGATTTTAGCCCACTCCTCCACACAGATCTTCTCTAGATCAGTCAGGTTTGAGCTCCCTCCAAAGATTCTCTATTGGGTTTAGGTCTGGAGACTGGCTAGGCCACGCCAGAACCTTGATATGCTTCTTACAGAGCCACTCCTTGGTTATCCTGGCTGTGTGCTTCGGGTCATTGTCATGTTGGAAGACCCAGCCTCGACCCATCTTCAATGCTCTAACTGAGGGAAGGAGGTTCTTCCCCAAAATCTCGCAATACATGGCCCCGGTCATCCTCTCCTTAATACAGTGCAGTCGCCCTGTCCCATGTGCAGAAAAACACCCCAAATGCATGATGCTACCACCCCCATGCTTCACAGTAGGGATGGTGTTCTTGGGATGGTACTCATCATTCTTCTTCCTCCAAACACGTTTAGTGGAATTATGACCCAAAAGTTCTATTTTGGTCTTATCTGACCACATGACTTTCTCCCATGACTCCTCTGGATCATCCAAATGGTCATTGGCAAACTTAAGACGTGCCTGGACATGTGCTGGTTTAAGCAGTGGAACCTTCCGTGCCATGCATGATTTTAAACCATGACGTCTTAGTGTATTACCAACAGTAACCTTGGAAACGGTGGTCCTAGCTCTTTTCAGGTCATTGACCAGCTCCTCCTGTGTAGTTCTGGGCTGATTTCTCACCTTCCTTAGGATCATTGAGACCCCACGAGGTGAGATCTTGCATGGAGCCCCAGTCCGAGGGAGATTGACAGTCATGTTTAGCTTCCTCCATTTTCTAATGATTGCTCCAACAGTAGACCTTTTTTCACCAAGATGCTTGGCAATTTCCCCGTAGCCCTTTCCAGCCTTGAACTTCTATATAAGGCTACTGTGTTCAAAGTAGATCAGATTAGAATTATACGTAATAGAACCCCTGAAACCATGTTTGCCTTAAAAACTGATTTGTTTAACCAGACATGGGACAAGGTCTATGCCACCTCTGATCCTGACAAGGCCTATGACATTTTTTTGTCTACACTAGTAAGTCTTTATGATAAACATTGCCCACTAAAGGAATACTCTATTAAAGACAGAACCAACTTAGAGAAACCATGGATAACAAAGGGCATAGCCAACGCTTGCAAAAAGAAAAAATACCTCCACAAATTATTTATAAAACATAGAACTAAAGAAGTAGAGAACAAATATAAAGTGTACAAAAATAAGTTAATTAACATAATAAGATCTAATAGAAAAGTTTATTATCATAATATTTTGGAACAGCACAAAAACAACATCCACAGTACTTGGAAATTATTGAATAGTATTATTAAGAAGCAAACTAATAAAAATGATTTTCCAAATTATTTTGAGAAAGACGGCCAAATCTTAAACGGTAATAAGGAAATATCAATGGCGTTCAACAATTTTTTTTTGTAAATGTTGGACCCACTCTAGCTAATGAAATCCCTCAACCATCAGAGGTAAAGGAAATAGATCAAAATATTATTAAAGGAAATGTGAGCTCTTTGTTTTTGAGGAGTGTGGATGAAAATTAAATTATTCAAATTGTGACTAAATTTAAGAATAAGAGGTCAACAGACTGTTTTGATTTTGATATGATCGTAGTAAAATAAATTATACATAGTATTGTTGCTCCACTTACATATATTTGTAATCAATATTTTTTTACGGGCATCTTTCCGTCTAAAATGAAAACGGCCAAGGTAGTACCCATTTTTAAAATTGGAGATAAACATCAATTTACAAACTACAGGCCAATCTCATTACTTTCACAATTTTCCAAAATTTTAGAAAAGTTATATGTTATAAGACTTGATTATCTCAATAAATTCAACCTTATTTCAGATTATCAATTTGGTTTCAGGGCAAATAGAGCAACCTCAATGGCAGTCATTGAACTGGTTGAGGAGTGTTGTGTATTTCGTCGTCTTGATGGAGTGTAGCTGTCGGTTGGAAGGAATCTCCGTAGACGCAGTTATTTCGTGTAAATAATGATTTTTATTCAGCACAGAAATATAGCATCTTTACAGGCCTTCCGGTCAAGCCTGGAGTCAGCACGCTCTGATTCAAAGTCTGACTCCCGATCCATGGCTGCACACTTATTATATATTCTGATCATTCTCTGGGTCCGCCTCTTAATGCATAACAGATGTATATGAGCCTACTGTGCAATAATGTTTATCTTAAAGAGAAACCTGTCTTTGTCCAGATTTAATATATCTCAAATGTACCAGCGCTAACTTTCCCAGACCATTCATCTTAACATACAGTGAGAACGGGTCAGAGGTCTTTTCCCAAGAGGATGTGCATCCTGGATCATATTCTATACTTCGGCTTATACTGATTTAAAGACGACCATCCGTTTCATTTTCTCAGTCACGGCTCATAAGATAAGCACTATGGGCCTTTCATACATTTGGCTTAAAGGAAAACATCTGGCCAGATGGTTCAGTAATTAACTTTGGCCGTTTCAGGACACCATTTGTAGAATTGTATGAGTTAAGGCTTTTAGATATTACACATTTAAGATACTATACGTTTAAGACACTACAGGAGATATCTACAGCGTTTGACAATGGAGAGTACACTGTCGGTGTCTTTATTGATTTGAGCAAGGCATTTGATACCATTGATCATAATTACCTGTTGGCTAAAGTAGAATGATATGGTATAAGAGGCATTGCCCATGATTGATTGAGAGATTATCTTAGTGGCAGAGATCAATATGTACATATAAACAACTTTGACTCTGAAAGAACAAATATAACGCATGGAGTGCCACAGGGCTCTATACTGGGGCCAAAGCTGTTTATAATGTACATAAATGATATTCCGAAGGTATTAACAAAGTTAAATTGTATCTTGTTTGCCGATGATACTAGTCTCTTTTGCTCTGGACAAAATTTAGATTTTCTTTTGAAGATAGTGGAAAAAGAGCTTTCTAAATTAAAAACTTGGTTTGACTATAACAAACTATCAATGAATTTGAATAAAACTAAATATATTATTTTTGGAAATAGAAAAATTGAGGAACCAATAAAAATAAAAATTAATCATATAGAAATTGAGAGAGTGTTATACAAAATTTTTGGGTATCCATGTTAATGATAAACTCAATTGGAAATTACACATAAATTATTTAAAGACAAAAATATCTAAAACTATTGGTATAATGTGTAAAATTAAATCATTGATAAATCAAAATTCATTATATTTATTATACAATTCGCTCATTCTTCCGTACTTAAAAACTATTGTGTGGAAATATGGGGGAATAATTATAAATCTATTATCAAACCTATCTTCATATTGTAGAAGAAGGCTATTAGAATTGTTAATAGAGTTGATTATTACGCCCCAACTAACCCATTGTTTATTAAAATGAATGCATTGAAATGACAGGATTTGGTTGATCTAAGCACAGCTGTAATGATGTATAAGGTTCACAATTTTAAGCTCCCAGTCTGTATTCAGGAGAGGTTTAAGCTAAGAGAGACTCGATATAATTTGAGAGGAATCGGGGTCTATCAAAAAAATAAAGTTAGGACCAATACTAAAGCGAGGTGTTTCTCAGTTAGAGGAGTCAATCTGTGGAATAGTCTGGAGGACAAAATAAAACAATCTATATCAATAAAGGTGTTCAAAAAAAAAATTCTAATGAAATGTGATTGGTAGTTATATTGCATTAGAATTATATTGTTCAGTTTAGTTTAAAGATCATTAAAACTAGTAAAAGGCCGGTGTATTATGTAATGATATATGGCAGTATTAGGGTAATGGAATGTTTAGAGGATAATAGACAAGGTGATTTGTGTAATGTTATTAGTAATGGATTATATTTGAAAAATATTTTTATTTTATCTGTATGAGCTGTTCATATATAGCTGGTAATATTCTTACATCTGTTATCACTTTGCTGTTTTCTGATTACTGTTGCCTCATGTTGGGTAATTAAAATTGTTTTGTAAATAGGGTTAGGCATCAATAAGTGTTTCACTTCAGCCTAAACCCCTGAAGAAAAAAATAAACTAACTAACTAACTAACTAACTAGCTAGCCTTGTGGAGGTGTACAATTTTGTCTCTAGTGTCTTTGGACAGCTCTTTGGTCTTGGCCATGTTAGTAGTTGGATTCTTACTGATTGTATGGGGTGGACAGGTGTCTTTATGCAGCTAACGACCTCAAACAGGTGCATCTAATTTAGGATAATAAATGTAGTGGAGGTGGACATTTTAAAGGCAGACTAACAGGTCTTTGAGGGTCAGAATTCTAGCTGATAGACAGGTGTTCAAATACTTATTTGCAGCTGTATCATACAAATAAATTGTTTAAAAATCATACATTGTGATTTCTGGATTTTTTTTTAGATTATGTCTCTCACAGTGGACATGCACCTACGATGACAATTTCAGACCCCTCCATGATTTCTAAGTGGGAGAACTTGCAAAATAGCAGGGTGTTCAAATACTTATTTTCCTCACTGTGTGTGTGTATATATATATATATATATATATATATATATATATATATATATATATATATATATATATATATATATATATATATTACTGTATATGGTGGGTGGAAAAATAAACAGAAAAACACAAGCAGTGAAAAAAATAAACTAAAAGACTGAGACATAGCTGGATTTCTCAGATCCTGACAGTATTCAGTTTTGCCAGTGGTATTAAATTGTCTGTATGTATGATCTTTATTTCAGCAGGAGGACCGTTGAGCCAAACAACTGGTCATTATATTTAAATCTAGACAGATATGAGACATTTCTCAGTATTGATTTAGGAACTATTTTCATAAAGTGTTTTTTATTGTCAATGATACAGTATAGTTTCCATGGAATAAAATTTTGTAAGTGGTGTTAAACTGTGTCAGCAGTATAGATTGTGAATATATTTAGACATATGACATATCTCTTAGGATCATTTAAAAAAAATTAATAAATAATATATATATATATATATTTTATTTTGGTATTTTTAGCCAAAACCAAGGCTTGAAAAGAAGGCTCCGATAGGGCCCCCAAGATGACAGCCAAGACCCAGGCATGCACTCTAGGTCGTGCCAGGCCTCAACCTCTGTGTACTATGGAGAAATCCTGTCACCAATGGGTTCTACCCAGACACTGCCCCGCAAGGGGGTCATGATATGCCGCAATCATTCCTGAATGATATAAGGAATGTTCCTGAATGTATTCCAGCACTGAACCAATCAGACAGATCCAACTGGATCCAATTGGTGCAGATTGCACCTTGCCATGAACAGGTGCCATCTTGTGGTGTACGACCTCCTCATGGAGGGAGCTCTGGATTGGAGAATAGTCTCACCACCTTGGTGGAGAGACCTGAGGCTAGACGCTGTGCACCCTCAGGGACCACAGCCACAGCTTCCACAGTTTTGGGTGGCATACTGTGCCCCCTGCATGAGAGAGAATATCCCTCCTGAGATAAATCTTCCAGGGAGGGTGTTTGAGAAGGACTACCAGGTCCGCTGTGGGGCCACCAGAAGGAGATGGACTCCGTCCCGGCAAACTCTCTCCAGAACTCCCAGGAGAAGCGTGATAGAGGGAAAGGCATGCCGCAGCTTTACCAAGGCATCCAACCCTACCCAACTAGAGAGGACAGTGCGATGTCAGGTACACCTGAGCTCTGTAAAATCTCTCATAAAATTGCTCCATTATCACAGAGTGGAGTCGCCATTTTCCGAACATTGACCCTTATCTCGAAAGAGCGTCTGCTTTAAGTGGCCTGATATATATGCTGCCCTCATGGAGACCAGCTTTCCCTGGGCCCATAGGAGTTTTAGATGTGCCAGCTTGTATAGAAGGCAAGATTGCAGACCCCCTGGGGGTTGATGTAGAAACCACCAACCTGTTGTTCGTATTGACCGAAACATGGTAAGCCTTGAGGTCTGGAGGGTAATGCTTGAATGCTTAAAGCATGGCCAACATCTCCCGGTAGTTGATATGCCATGTGTGCAAATGTGTGTTCCCCAGAGACCTTGTGCAGAGTGGCCATTCATGACTGCTCCCCAGCCTGTAAGGGACGCATCTGTTGTAAGCATTACCCGATGACCAGAAACTCCCAGCATGGGTCCTGAGACAGGAACCCAGGATCTCACCACAAATCTAAGGCACGTAAGTCTCGCCAGGTCACCTTAATCGTATGGATTGGACTGCCCTTCCAAAAGAGAACCCTTGGGCTGTGAGCCACCACTGGAGGGGTCTCATGTGCAGGAGGCCAAGTGGAATCACATATATAGCCTTCGCTCACTCTCTTGCCCTGAGGACGGAGAGGGGATTCAAGCATAACGCATAAATCCTGTACTACCCCTTATTGGTGATTCTCAGGAATGGGGAAAGCACACTCATTTTGGTGTTCAGCCTTAACCCTAGCTTCCTAATGTGGGCAAGAACGACATCTCGATGCTGGCTCCGATTGAGCCAGTATCAAACAATCATCAATATAATCTAGAATATGGACTTTGTGAGTGTGCAGGGTAAGAGCGCAAGATGAAATGGAAGGACCCGGTATTGATAAGCTTTGGCCCTAAAAGTAAGCCTCAGGAAATTCATGTGTTCCATGCCCAGAGCCTGCTTGGGCCCCATCAGGGTGTGGTACACCCGGTTGAACTGGTGGAAATGAGACTTGCAGAACCCAGCAAAACACATCTGGCAGATCGCTATATAGTCTATTAAAGGAATCACTCTCTTAAAACTGACCTCTGGTGTGCCTAGAGCCGGAGCCTCTTGAACCTGAGGGTTAAAGTGAACGGTTCAGCTAATATAGATGAGTATAGGACACAACTCTCCATTCTTTTTGCAAACTATGAAGTACCGGCTGTCTGATGGAGAGACCACCTTGGTGGCCTCCTTCCTCAGGAGAGTATCTGCTTTTTGTTCCATAATCAGAGCCTGCTCCAACCCCACCAGGGCACCGTTGAGCCGGGGTGAACAAGACCCGAACTGAAATAACTCGCCTATGTCTACAGTGCGCAGGACCCATAAAATATGTCTAGCAGAACCTCTAGACTGCTAGATCATCTCTTAAGGGAATCAGTCCCTCAAGACTGACCTCTGTTATACGTAGAGCCGGAGCTTTTGCCCTGGTACAGCTCTAGGGGCCTCCTGCATGGCAAACCCTTCAAGTCCACTACAGTACCGAGCGGAATGAGGAGAGCATTTGCTGGAGCTGGCCATGCCCTGAAGCAGGGCAGGCACTGCATAATGAGGTGCACAGCGCCCCTTTCCGTCAAAATAACCTATGCCAGGATATTTTGTCTGAAGCCCTCTTATTGAAAATGACAGTCCTCACATCCTTAATTTCTTGGGACTTTAGCCTCCTGAAACCTGAGCATTATATTAGAGTATAGAGATACTATGTGACTGAGAAGGTGTGCCAAAAAAGGCTTAGCCCAGGACCTGCACACTGAGGTGTGCAATTCCAGAAAGAATGGCAACCCCCAGAGGTTGTTACGCAGGTTGCAGGGCTCATCAAGCTTGCTGGAAGAGAAAGCTTTCTGCTGAAAAGCCGGCCAGTCTATATCTAGCTTGGCTACAGCCCGAGACACTGCCTCCAGTAGCTCCCCAAAACAGAAAGGTTCGCAGAACATGACCCCCACCTCCTCGATGGAAGAGAGGCAAACAAAACACTTTGCCGCAAGTGTAAAAAACCCGAAAAGGGTTGCTTTCGAAGCTTGCCAACAAGCGCTGGACCTGGTTGGTGAGGAAGTAGAAAGGGACAAGCCCATTTCCAGACTCTCTGCAGGTCCATCTGTGACCCCGAGGAATCTTCGCAGTTGGCTTCCTGCACAGAGAACCGACAGCGTGCTCCACTCTCAAGCAAGCCATACACAGCCTGAACACGCCGGTGACGTCACACTTTCTACTGGACTGATTACACTTGTGATTCAAAGCGCTGAAACGTTATAAAAGCTTTGTTGACGCAGCTCGAGTTCCTGAAAGGGAACCTATTTTCTCAAGTGTTTAATATTTCTATAAACATCCAAATATTTGTCCTTTATTGCAGCTGGACAACTTCTGAGCCAAACAATTTAGAGATATGTAATATATTAACAGTATTGACATAGTTAACTATTTGTTTAAATATTCTGGTTAGTTGTTTGAAATTGTGGCAGTGGTATTAAATTGTGTTATTAGTATTCAGTATTGTGAAAAGTATTGAATCAAGTCAAACTATGTATTAAACAGGTCCAGCAGCGTAAATTTGGAAAGAAATTATAGATTTCTCAGTATTGTTTAATAAATTTAGTATTTAGTTAGGTCAATGGTATAAAATGTTGTCAATGGCATTTTTCTATATGTATTCTTTTTTGCAGTGGGGCGAATCTTGAACCAAACAGGTAAATACATTTAGATCTTTATTTCAGCAGGAGGACCTTTGAGACAATTAACTGGTAAATATATTTAAATATATCTGAGACAGATATGAGACATTTCTCAGTATTGATTTAGGAACTATTTTCATAAAGTGTTTTCATTGTCAATAATACAGTATAGTTTCCATGGAATAAAATTTTGTAAGTGATGTTAAACTGTGTCAGTAGTATGGATTGTGAATATATTTAGACATATGACATACCTCTTAGGATTGTTAAAAAAATATATATTTTTATTTTTATTTGTGTATTTTTAGTGGCCAGTGGTGTTAAATTGTGTTAATAGTATAGAACTGTTTAAACAGTATCCAGACTTTAGAATCTAAGGTTAAAGAATTGTCCATATGTAGGTACTTTAATGCAGCAGGACAATCATTAAACCAAACAACAGGTATATACGTTTACCTTTACACAGATATGACACATTTCACAATATTGATTTATGATCATTTCTTCCTGTTTCTTGGTCAGTCATATTCAATTGTGTCTGAGCTATTCAGCATTGTCAGTGCTATAAAATTGTGTCCAGGGTATTGAATAGTGTGAATAGTGTGAAATGTCTGTTCTATGTTTGTTCTTTTTTGCAGTAGGACAACAGCCCAACCAAACAACAGGTAAATACATTTTACTTTTTGACAGCTGAAAGACATTTCTCAGTATTGATTTAGGAGCTATTACATTAAGTGCTTTGTCATTAATAGTGAAAAATTGTGTCAATAGTGTAAAATTGTCTCGGTGTATGTTATTTATTGTGATGAGACAACTGTTGAATGGAACGGATAAATACATTTCAGTTTGGAAAAAAGTTTTAATCAACTATTTATTTCCTGATTTAAGAACTATTGTTTTTTTTTGGTCAATTGTATTAAACACTAAAAACTCAATTTAAAGTTAATATTTTTTTTACATCAGCTAAACTATTGCACTTATTACATTTCACATGTTTTACTTGTGCATGGATTAAGCTGAATCTGAGACACCAGTTTAATTAACAAACCCACATTGTGCAGTGTAATAAATTAATATCTGTGTAAGCTCTGTAAGTGTTATTTTAAGAGCAACCTGCAGTGTTCTCTATCATGGAATCGCTTGCCCAGTCACCTCACCTAAATCCTATTGAACTGCTCTGGGAAGAACTGGATCGCAAAGTCTAAAAATAAATTCCACTAGTGAACACATTTGGCAATTTTTACAAGAGTGGTGGTGAAAAGGTGCTGGATGACTGGGCAACTAGTGCAGAAGTGATGAGGGAGACAGCTAGAAAGGTACTTGGTGTGACATCTGGAAATAGAAAGGAAGACAAAGAGACATGGTGGTGGAATGAGGAAGTGCAGGAGAGCAGAAGGAGAAAGTGGATGGAGAAACGGAATTGGGATCGATGTGAAAATTAAATTCTGGTTTGTGAGTTGGCACATGTTTTATGCTGGATGCCCTTCATTACACAACCCTCCATATTTATCCTTATTGCAGTGAGACAATCTTTGAACCAACAACATGTATACTATTTTAAATTAACTCAGTATTGATTTAAAAAAAAAAGTATTTAATCAATTTATAGTCATTTGTATTTATTTTATTGTGACTGACATGCAATATGCCAATATAACAATGTGTATACATTCATAATTGAACGTAATCAGTGTCAGGCCGCTTGTCTTTTTCTGTACGTTTCTCTTAGCATCGAGTCTGCAAATTTGTTTGGGTCTGTTTTCGGTGTAGTCAGAGAAGACGACTAATGCATGTGTTCTTATTATTCAAAGCTTGAAGGAAATAATAGTTTAAAACAATATTATAACTGTTGTTTCAGAGAAACAATAAATGCTACAGAATTAAAAAGTAAAAAAATTTAATAATGATGTTAAATTGCAATAGTAATTGTCCATATGCTTATATATATATTTTTTTAGTTTAATTTTAGACAGATGTGTCACCTTTCTTATAATTGTGTTTGTTTTTGTTTTACTATTGTGTCAATAGTAAGAAATTTTGTCAGTGGTACTCAGTGCTGTCAATATTATAAAAATAGGAGTTCTTAGGAAATATCGCATTATATCTCATTTAATTAAGAAAAAAATCATCTATTGTGTCTGTAGTATTCAGTAGTGTCAATAGAATACAACTGTCAGTGGTAGCATTGTTAAAATGTCAGGCTGCAAGTAACTGCTATTTCGACTGTCAATCAATCGGGTGATTGTTTTATTTCTTTATTTCATTCAAGCAATTAATCAGAGTTATATATATATATAAAATCACACTCACCGGCCACTTTATTAGCTACACCTGTCCAACTGCCCGTTAACGCAAATTTCTAATCAGCCAATCACATGGCAGCAACTCAATGCATTTAGGCATGTAGACATGGTCAAGACGATCTGCTGCAGTTCAAACCGAGCGTCAGAATGGGAAAGAAAGGTGATTTAAGTGACTTTGAACATTGCATTGTTGTTGGTGCTAGACGGGCTGGTCTAAGTATTTCAGAAACTGCTGATCTACTGGGATTTTCACGCAGTGAGCAGCAGTTCTGTGGGCGCAAATGCCTTGTTGATGCCAGAGGTCAGAGGAGAATGGCCAGACTGGTTCGAGCTGATAGAAAGGCAACAGTAACTCAAATAACCACTCATTACAACCGAGCATCTCTGAACGCACAACACATCGAACCTTGAGGCGGATGGGCTACAGCAGCAGAAGACCACACCAGGTGCCACTCCTGACAGCTAAGAACAGGAAACTGAGGCTACAATTTGCACAAGCTCACCAAAATTGGACAATAGAAGATTGGAAAAACGTTGCCTGGCCTGATGAGTCTCGATTTCTGCTGCGACATTCGGATGGTAGGGTCAGAATTTGGCGTCAACAATACGAAAGCTTGGATCCATCCTGCCTTGTATCAACGGTTCAGGCTGGTGTTGGTGGTGGTGTAATGGTGTGGGGGATATTTTCTTGGCACACTTTGGGCCCATTAGTACCAATTGAGCATCGTGTGAACGCCACAGCCTACCTGAGTATTGTTGCTGACCATGTCCATCCCTTTATGACCACAGTGTACCCATCTTCTGATGGCTACTTCCAACAGGATAACGCACCATGTCATAAAGAGCGAATCATCTCAGACTGGTTTCTTGAACATGACAATGAGTTCACTGTACTCAAATGGCCTCCACAGTCACCAGATCTCAATCCAAAAGAGCACCTTAGGGATATGGTGGAACGGGAGATTTGCATCATGGATGTGCAGCCGACAAATCTGCAGCAACTGCGTGATGCTATCATGTCAATATGGACCAAAATCTCTGAGGAATGTTTCCAGTACCTTGTTGAATTTATGCCACGAAGGATTAAGGCAGTTCTGAAGGCAAAAGGGGATCCAACCCAGTACAAGTAAGGTGTACCTAATAAAGTGGCCGGTGAGTGTGTGTGTGTGTGTATATATATATATATATATATATATATATATATATATATATATATATATATATATATATATATATATATATATATACAGTGGGTACGGAAAGTATTCAGACCCCCTTAAATTTTTCACTCTTTTTATTTTGCAGCCATTTGCTAAAATCATTTAAGTTAATTTCTTTTCCTCATTAATGTACACATAGCTCCCCATACTGACAGAAAAACACAGAATTGTTGACACTGTTGCAGATTTATTAAAAAAGAAAAACTGAAATATCACATGGTCCTAAGTATTCAGACCCTTTGCTCAGTATTTAGTAGAAGCCCCCTTTTGATCTAATACAGCCATGAGTCTTTTTGGGAAAGATGCAACAAGTCTTTCACACCTGGATTTGGGGATCCTCTGCCATTCCTCCTTGCAGATCCTCTCCAGTTCTGTCAGGTTGGACGGTAAACGTTGGTGGACAGCTATTTTTAGGTCTCTCCAGAGATGCTCAATTGGGTTTAAGTCAGGGCTCTGGCTGGGCCATTTAAGAACAGTCACGGAGTTGTTGTGAAGCCACTCCTTCGTTATTTTAGCTGTGTGCTTAGGGTCATTGTCTTGTTGGAAGGTAAACCTTCAGCCCAGTCTGAGGTCCAAAGCACTCTGGAGAAGGTTTTCGTCCAGGATATCCCTGTCCTTGGATAGATATTCATCTTTCCCTTGATTGCAACCAGTCGTCCTGTCCCTGAAGCTGAAAAACACCCACACAGCATGATGCTGCCACCACCATGCTTCACTGTTGAGACTGTATTGGACAAGGGATGAGCAGTGCCTGGTTTTCTCCACACATACCACTTAGAATTAAGGCCAAAAAGTTCTATCTTGGTCTCATCAGACCAGAGAATCTTATTTCTCACCATCTTGGAGAACTCCATGCGGGTTTTCATGTGTCCTGCACTGAGGAGAGGCTTCCGTCCGGCCACTCTGCTATAAAGCCCCACTGGTGAAGGGCTGCAGTGATGGTTGACTTTCTAAAACTTTCTCCCATCTCCCGACTGCATCTCTGGAGCTCAGCCACAGTGATCTTTGGGTTCTTCTTTACCTCTCTCACCAAGGCTCTTCTCCCCCGATAGCTCAGTTTGGCCGGACGGCCAGCTCTAGGAAGGGTTCTGGTCGTCCCAAACGTCTTCCATTTAAGGATTACGGAGGCCACTGTGCTCTTAGGAACCTTAAGTGCAGCAGAAATTTTTTTGGAAGCTTGGCCAGATCTGTGCCTTGCCACAATTCTGTCTCTGAGCTCTTCAGGCAGTTCCTTTGACCTTAATGATTCTCATTTGCTCTGACATGCATTGTGATCTGTAAGGTCTTATATAAACAGGTGTGTGGCTTTCCTAATCAAGTCCAATCAGTATAATCAAAAATTTCTGGACTCAAATGAAGGTGTAGAACCATCTTAAGGATGATCAGAAGAAATGGAGAGCACCTGAGTTAAATATATGAGTGTCACAGCAAAGGGTCTGAATACTTAGGACCATGTGATATTTCAGTTTTTCTTTTTTAATAAATCTGCAAAAAGGTCAACAATTCTGTGTTTTTCTGTCAGTATGGGGAGCTGTGTGTACATTCATGAGGAAAAGAAATGAACTTAAATGATTTTAGCAAATGGCTGCAATATAACAAAAAGTGAAAAATTTAAGGGGGTCTGAATACTTTCCGTACCCACTGTATATATAAATATATATATATATATATATATATATATATATATATATATATAAATATATATATATATATATATATATATATATATATATATATATATATATATATATGTGTGCGTGCGTGCGTGCGTGCGTGCGTGCGTGCGTGTGTGTGTGTGTGTATTTTTAATAAGTTTTGCTTATTATAACTATATAGAAGACTTATGTATAAAAGTGTATTTAAAAAAAATTTCAAGGTCATATATTGAGTTTAACTATCTTTAATTTTGACATTATAAAGGTCATAGTGGCTGCTTGCTGAGGAGTACATGGGGAATTTTTCCTTTAAAACAATCACTCATGCTGGGTTGTTTCTGTTAAAAAAATAAAATAAAATAAAAAATAAAGCATTTGAGTATGGAAGGTATAATTTGTGTACATTAACATTTGTATTGTTTTTAATGATAAATGCAAATGACAAATTAACAACCATGCTTCAAAAAATACAGATATTTTGTTCAGTTATAAAGATCATCTAGAATATAATTAATTACATTTTGTATAATAATTATGATATATGCATAAATTAAATATACCAACAATAAAAACAAACATTTGAATTACACAGTAAATCATGTTTAAAACAGAAGTTACTGTTGTAGAAAAATGCTATATAAAAATGCTATATAAAGAGAATGGAACAGAGAAACGCAGCATGCTTACAGGCTTGATTTCAAAAAAAGGAAAAAAATAAGCATTGGTGTACAAATGCATAATCATTCGCTGAAAACCACAACAGTGACTAAAAATGTGATCGTTTACTGCTGCTGTTATTTGCTGCTTTTAGTGGGGGGTTTTTCCGCACCATTGTAATTGAATCGATCACTATGTCACATCTGATCCAAGATGGCGGCGCGAGCACATCGCGAGGCTCAGGGTCTTTCCAGAATCTGCAATTTTGCTGTATTTCTGTTGCTCATATCGGGTCTGTTCGTGCAGAACAGCTGTACATATACTTCGTACACCCAAAGTGAGCTTTTGGATATTGGTTTTCAACTTCCTGACAGTTTTATCCACAACCTTCATCTCCTTTCTGAGATCACCAGAGCACCCGAGGCAGCTCACTCTACCCGGCCGGGCGAAAGTGCTCGCAGGCGGCGTCGAGATCGTAAACAAAGGCGGGGGAAGCGTGGTGGAGTGAAAGCTAAGCTAAAGCTAACACCACACCGGCTCTCTTTACCCAGCATCTTCCTCACCAATGTTCGGTCACTGGTAAACAAAATGGAGGAGATTCGACTCAGCATCACACACAGCATGAAACTTCGGAACTGTAATGTCATGATCTTCACAGAAACATGGCTACACAGCGGCATTCCGGACAACGCTATTGAGCTAGCGGGACGACACACACTCCGGGCGGATAGGACATTAGATGGCTCCGGTAAGACCAGAGGCGGTAGATTGTGCATTTACCTTAACAAAGCTTGGTGCACGAACTCTGTTATTGTTGAGAGTCATTGTTTAGCTAACCTGGAGTTTCTCATGGTTAAATGTAGACCGCTTTATCTACCGCGGGAGTTCACTTCCACTATCATTACTGCTGCTTACATTCCCCCTGATGCTGATGCTAAGCTCGCTATAAAATAACTTTATGCGGCCATCAGTAAACAACAGACTGTTCACCCGGAAGCTGCGTTTATTGTTGCGGGAGATTTTAATCACTCAAACTTAAAGGCAGTGCTTCCAGAATTTCATCAGCATGTTTCCTGTCACACCAGAGGGAACAAAACTTTAGACCATGTATACACAAACATGGCTGGAGCTTACGTTGCAACACCCCTCCCCCACCTGGGACAGTCAGATCACCTTTCTTTGTTCCTCAGCCCCAAATATGCACCCCTCATCAACCGGGTAAAGCCACCAGTGAGAACCATCAAGGTGTGGCCCGCAGAGGCAGATTTCACACTTCAGGAAAGGTTTCTACACACAGACTGGAGTGCATTTGCTTCTCAGGCCACCAGTGACACTCACACAGACATAGATTGCTACACCTCCTCTGTACTAGATTACATCAGTTCCACCATAGACAGTGTTACTACCCAGAAACAGATCATCACAGACCCAAATCAGAAGCCATGGATGAACAAGGAGGTGCGCCTCCTGCTGAAGGCACGCACTACTGCCTTCAGGTCAGGTGATGCTCAGGCCTACAGCACATCCCGAGCTAACCTGTAGAGTGGCATCAAAGAGGCCAAGCACTGCTACAAGCTAAAGATAGAGGAGCATTTTTCCAACTCTGACCCTCGACGCATGTGGCAAGGCATCCAGGCCATCAGTGATTACAAATCCTCACACCCCACCCCCGCTGCCACTGATGTCCTCTTTTTGAATGAGCTTAATGACTTTTATGCTCGCTTTGTGAGAGACAACACAGAAACTGCCACAAAGCTCAAACTCTTGGCTGAATCAAACTCTCCTCCACAGATGTCTGCAATGCACTGAGCCAGATCAGCGCACACAAGCTGCTGGACCAGACAACATCCCTGGACGCGTACTCAGGGCATGTGCTGGGGTCCTTACTGACATCTTTAACCTGTCTCTTGCCCAAGCAGCTGTTCCCACTTGCTTTAAATGCACCTCCATTGTGCCAGTGTCAAAACACTCCAACCCAACGTGCCTGAACGACTACCGCCCTGTAGCACTGACACCCATTGTCGCTTTGAGTGGCTGGTCCTGGCACACCTGAAGGACTCTCTGCCATCCACATTAGACTCTCACCAGTTTGCCTACCGCAGCAATAGGAGCACAGAAGATTTCCATGGCAGTGCACTCTGTGCTCACACACTTGGACAATAAGAAGACTTACGCACGTATGCTGTTTGTTGACTTTAGCTAAGCATTCAATACCATCAT
The DNA here is from genome assembly GCF_946808225.1 of Silurus aristotelis. Classification (NCBI taxonomy): domain Eukaryota; kingdom Metazoa; phylum Chordata; class Actinopteri; order Siluriformes; family Siluridae; genus Silurus; species Silurus aristotelis. Next base: position 1,822,005 of record NC_139588.1, on the reverse strand, counting down.
TCCATCCAAGTTAATAGCCAAACTTCTAGATCTGAGCATTAACACCTCCACCTGCAACTGGGTCATGGACTTTCTGACCAACAGACCCCAGCAGGTTCGATCTGGCTCCATCTGCTCCAATACAATCACACTCAACACTGGTGTACCACAGGGCTGTGTGCTGAGCCCCTTCCTCTACTCCCTTTTCACCTCCGACTGCAGGCCTGTGAATGGATCTAATTCCATCATCAAGTTTGCAGATGACACTACCGTGATCGGTCTCATCACCAACAATGATGAGACTGCCTACAGGGAGGAGATCCAGCACCTAGCCACATGGTGCAATAACAATAACCTGCTCCTTAACACCTCCAAGACAAAGGAGCTTATTGTAGACTTCAGGAAGGAGACAAGAGACACACATGACACCACTCACATCAATGGGATGGCTGTTGAGCGCGTCTCCAGTTTCAAGTTCCTGGGGATCCACATCTCGGTGGACTTGTCCTGGGCTATCAACACCTCCAGCCTAGTCAAGAAGGCTCACCAGCGCCTCTTTTTCCTGAGGAGACTTAAGAAAAATCAGCTCTCCTCGGATATCCTGGTGAACTTCTACTGCTGCGCAATAGAAAGCATCCTGACCAGCTGGGTCACAGTCTGGTATGGGAGCTGCTCTGTTGCAGAGCGTAAGGCACTGCAGCGGGTGGTGAAAACTGCCCAGCGCATCACAGGGACTCCACTCCCAGACATGGAGGACATTCAAAAGAAACGCTGTCTGCGTCGAGCTCGCAGCATATTTAAGGACTCCTCTCATCCCGCCCATAGACTGTTTACTCTTCTGCCATACGGCAGGCGTTACAGGTGCCTCCGGACCAGGACCAGCCGAGAAAGAACAGCTTTTTTCCTAGAGCTGTCTCTTTAGTGAACTCTGACACTCACTGATACACTACCACATTTCTCCCCACACCTCACACTTCGTCACTTAGCTAATGGACTGTCTACTCAAAAACTTATGCTCACCAAGACACTGATAATTTCTCACCACACACTTTGTTATTGCACGGAATGTTTACACAAACCTTTGCTCATTTGCACACTGCTCTTCTTTGTATTACTATACACAGAGATTTACAGAAGGATGTGAACGGTAAACATAATATATTGCTATTACTATGAACAGAGAACGGGTATACATCCAATGTAATAAGTTAATGGTGTAACTTATTACATTGGATGTATACCCGTTCTCTGTTCATAGTATTAGCAATATATTATGTTTACCGTTCACATCCTTCTGTAAATCTCTGTGTATAGTAATAGGCATCTGTATACTCTTGTTCGTAGTACATATATAATCATATTCATCTGTAATTATTTTCATAGTACAATTATAAATCTGTATATTATGTTCTTAGTACATATATATTCATCTGTATACTACATTTATAGTACATATACATCTTTAAATTACTGTTTATTATCTATATTACAATTCTATTTAACTATGTAAATCATGTAAAAACTGTATATCCTGCAGTTGCTGTTATTGCACTCTGGTTAGACCCAAACTTGTTGCCTTGTACTTGTACATGTGTAATGACAATAAAGTTGAATCTTATCTAATCTAATCTAAAATGAGGTGATCGGGCAACCTGATGCCCGCAAGTCGCACTAGATCTCTTCTCTCGTGACTCGCAAGCACCAGGTTGCGTGAAAGCACATCATTAAATTACACCATTTTCACATGAAAATATAGAGTTATTGCTTACCTTGCTGATGTTTCGCCTTCGTCTGTGACACCAGTCTCTTTTCTTTTCCTGCTGTCTGTTGACCCTGTACTCTCCAGCATTTTCAAGTGCCTGTTATTTTACCGTCATGCTAATCCAAAACTGGAGTAGCCTAACTAATCCATAACGGTATTTGTTGACCAATTTCATTATCGATTTTATCGATTAGTTGTTGCAGCCCTATTAAGGCGTGACATGGACACAAATTTATACCATTTTCAGTAGTGTGAATTGGCATGTTCTTTTTTGCAGTGAGACAACCCACGAACCAAACAACAGGTAAATAATTGTATATTGTCGCAAAAGATATTTCCAAGTGTTTTGTGATCTGTTATGTCCATTTTAATACCATTTGGCACAATTTAATATGTTCTTTATTGAAGTGAAACAAACAATGAGGTATACCAAATACAATTTAGAAAGATACATCACATTATTAGAACTGTAGACATTTTTTTTTGTGGTCAGGGGTACTTAGTTAGGCCAATGGTATTAAATTTTGTCTATTTGTATGTTCATAATCGCAGCCCGACAATCATCAAACCAAACAACAGGTAAATACATTTGTTTTTACACAGATGTGACATTTCTCTTAAGTTTGGGAATTATTTCCTCAATTGCTTTCTGCTCAATGTATTCAATTGTCTTTTTGCATGTTCTTTACTGCAGCCGGACGACCCTCAAACCAAACAGGTACATTTATTTATATTTAGACAGATATTAGAGATTTCTTAGTTTTGATGTAACAGTTCTTCAGAGATTTTTCTGTTTTTATCAGTGATGTTAAATTGTACACGCCATCACCGGTGGGGTGAAATCATGACCAGGAAAAAATATAAAAAGTACATAGAGTGAATCCAGCGTTATGAAACTGTGATTAATATTCAACAATAATTAGTTTTCAATAAAGTATAGTATCGTATCGATTTGGAAACTATTTCATCAATGGTATTGTCTGCAGTGGTATTCAGTTGTCTATGTCTATGATCTTTATTCCAGCAAGTCAAACTACAAATCAAACTGCAGGTAAATCAATTTAATTTTAGACAAATACCCCACCACTGGAGGGGTCTCATGTGCAGGAGGCCAAGTGGAATCACATTGGAAGCTTCCCCCCTCAGACAGTGTTAAAGCTGCTTCACATATAGGGACTGGCCTTCGCTCACTCTCTTGCCCTGAGGATGGAGAGAGGAACTGTGCCCGCATAACGCTTGAATCCTTTACTACCCCTTATTGGTGATTTTCAGGAATGGAGAAAGCACACTCTTTTTGGTGTTCAGCCTTAACCCTAGCTTCCTAATGTGGGCAAGAACGACATCTCGATGCCGGACTGCCAGCTACTCCGATTGAGCCAGTATCAAACAATCATCAAGATAATCACAAATGTTGAGCTCTGTAGCTCCTACTTTTATACCAAAGACTGTAGAAAAAACATTTATGATAATTTTATACTCCAGTACTCATGTTAGTTCTCTCTCTCCAGTGTTCTGTATTGTTGAAAGATTTATGATCAAACTCTTGATGTCACCCAAATTAGGATGGGTCCCCCTTTTAAGTCTGGTTCCTCTCAAGGTTTCTTCCTCATAACATCTAAAGGAGTTTTTCCTTGCCACAGTCGCCTCGGCTGCTCATCAGGGATAAATGCAGACCATTCACCTTGACTGTTGATTTCTGTAAAGCTGCTTTGAGACAATGTCTGTCGTGAAAAGCGCTATAGAAAAAAACTTGACTTGACATAACTTGATAAACTAGAATATGAACTTTGTGAGTGTGCAGGGTGAGAGGGCAAGATGAAATTTAAGGACCCGGTACTGATAAGCGTCGGCCCCAAAAGCAAGCCTCAGAAAATTCCTGTGTTCCATGACCAGAGCCTGCTTGGCCCCCATCAGGGTGGGGTACACCCTGTTGAACTGGCGGGAATAAGACTTGCAGAACCCATCAAAACATTTGCTGCAAGTGGAAGAAACCACCGAAAGGTGTGCTTTCAAAGATTGCCGACAAGCGCTGGACCCGGTGGGTGAGGAAGTAGAAAGGGACAAGCCCATTTCCAGACTCTCTTCAAGTCCATCTGCGACCCCGGGGAATCTGCGCAGTCGGCTTACTGTGCAGAGAACGGACTTAGTTCACTCTCAAGCAAGCCATACACAGCCTGAATACGACTTCACACTTTCCATTGGACTGATTACACATGAGATTCAAAGTGCTGAAACGTTACCAAAGCGTTGTTGAGGCAGCTCGAGTTCCTGAAAGGGAAACTATTTTCTCAAGTGTTTCGTATTGCTATTAACATGCCCAAATGTATGTCCTTTATTGCAGCTGGACAACTTTTGAGCCAAACAACAGGTGAATATTTAAATTTAGAGATATGTAATATATTATCATTGTATTGACATAGTTAACTATTTGTTTCAATATTTTGGTCAGTGGTGTGAAATTGTGGCAGTGGTATTAAATTGTCATTAGTATTCAGTATTGTGAAAAGTATTGAATCAAGTCATACAATGTATCAAACAGGTATAGCAGCTAAAATTAGCAAAGAAATTATAGATTTCTCAGTATTTTTTAATAAATTTAGTATTTAGTTAGGTCAATGGTATAAAATGTTGTCAATGGCAATTTTCTATATGTATTCTTTTTTGCAGTGGGGCGAATCTTGAACCAAACAGGTAAATACATTTAGATTTACACAGCTGAGACACATTTTCCAATTTTGATTTGTGAAATGTAAATTTTTTTTTTGTTGTTAATTGTATTGAATTCCATTAATGTATTTCTTTATTTCAGGGGGACAACAATTTAACCAAACAACAGGTACATAAATGTCAATTTACACAGATGAGTTTTGATTTACAAATTATTTATTCATATAAATATATATATATATATATATATATATATATATATATATAAAATATATATATATATATATATATATATATATATATATATATATATATATATATATATATATATATACATACACATACTGTATATGGTGGGAAAAAAACAAAAAGAAAAACAGAAACAAAGAAAAAAAATAAAGACATAGCTGGATTTCTCAGATCCTGACAGTATTCAGTTTTGCCAGTGGTATTAAATTGTCTGTATGTATGATCTTTATTTCAGCAGGAGGACCGTTGAGACAATTAACTGGTAAATATATTTAAATCTAGACAAATATGAGACATTTCTCAGTATCGATTTAGGAACTATTTTCATAAAGTGTTGTTTTTTTTCTCTCAATGATACAGTATAGTTTCCATGGAATAAAATTTGTAAGTGGTGTTAAACTGTGTCAGTAGTATGGATTGTGAATATATTTAGACATATGACATATTTCTTAGGATCATTAAAAAATATATATATTTATTTTGAATTTGTGTATTTTCAGTGGCCAGTGGTGTTAAATTGTGTTAATAGTATACAGCTGTTTAAACAGTATCCAGACTTTAGAATCTAAGGTTAAAGAATTGTCCATATGTAGGTACTTTAATGCAGCAGGACAATCATTAAACCAAACAACAGGTATATACGTTTACCTTTACACAGATATGACACATTTCACAATATTGATTTATGATCATTTCTTCCTGTTTCTTGGTCAGTCATATTCAATTGTGTCTGAGCTATTCAGCATTGTCAGTGCTATAAAATTGTGTCCAGGGTATTGAATAGTGTGAATAGTGTGAAATGTCTGTTCTATGTTTGTACTTTTTTGCAGTACGACAACAGCCCAACCAAACAACAGGTAAATACATTTTACTTTTTGAAAGACATTTCTTAGTATTTATTTAGGAGCTATTACATTAAGGGCCTTGTGATTAATAGTGAAAAAATTGTCTCGGTGTATGTTATTTATTGCGATGATACAACTGTCAAATGATACGGATAAATACATTTCAGTTTGAAAAAAAGTGACATTTCCCAGTTTTAATTAAATATTTATTTCCTGATTTAAGAACTACTGTATTTTGTCGTCAATTGTATTAAACACTAAAAACTCAATTTAAACTATTGAACTTATTACATTTTACACTTTTTACTTGTGCATGGATTAAGCTGAATCTGAGACACCAGTTTAATTAACAAACCCACATTGTGCAGTGTAATAAATTAATATCTGTGTAAGCTCTGTAAGTGTTATTTTAAGAGCAGCCTGCAGTGTTCTCTATCATGGAATCGCTTGCCCAGTCACCTCACCTAATCGATTAGTTGTTGCAGCCCTGTTAAGGTGTGAAATAGTCACAAATTTATACCATTTTCAGTAGTGTGAATTGGCATGTTCTTTTTTGCAGTGACACAACCCTCGAACCAAACAACAGGTAAATAAAATGTATATTTTCACAAAATATATTTCCAAGTGTTTTGTGATCTGTTATGTCCATTTTAATACCATTTGGCACAATTTAATATGTATGTTCTTTATTGAAGTGAAACAAACCATGAGGTATAACAAATAAAATTTACGAAGATACATCACATTTCTTAGTACTATTGAATTATTTGTTTTAAGTTTTATGTTGAGGGGTAGTACTTTGTTAGGCCAATGGTATTACATTTTGTCAATCCCACTTGTCCATTTGTATGTTCTTCATCGCAGCACGACTATCATCAAACCAAACAACAAGTAAATAAATTTATTTTTACACAGATGTGACATTTCTCTTAAGTTTGGGAATTATTTCCTCAATTACTTTCTGCTCAATGTATTCAATTGTCTTTTTGCATGTTCTTTACTGCAGGTGGACGACCCTCAAACCAAACAGGTACATTTATTTATATTTAGACAGATATGAGAGATTTCTCAGTTTTGATTTCTCAGTTCTTCAGAGATTTTTCTGTTTTTATCAGTGACGTTAAATTGCACACGGCATCACCGGTGGGGTGAAATCATGACCAGGAAAATATAAAAAAGCACATAGAGTGAATCCAGTGCAAGCTTCTGAAAGGGAAGGAAGCAATGCAGGAATGCCATGGCCTAGAGACATAGGGATCCATGGTTACATACATAACCTGAAGACGTTCCCTTTCAGGAACTCGAGCTGTATCAACAATGCTTTGGGAATGAGCGCCCAATACCGCCAGACTGACCAGTCCCTGCCTAGTAAGAGCACAGCAAGGTTAAAGGACAGAGGGGCCAGGAGTGGAACTGAGGTCGAGGTTATAAAACCTGACAGAGGTCAGCCAAGTCAAGTTTAATTCTATAGCGCTTTTCACAACAGACATTGTCTCAAAGCAGCTTTACAGAAATCAACAGTCAAGGTGAATGGTATGCATTTATCTCTGATGACTGTGGCAAGGAAAAACTTCCTTAGATGTCATGAGGACGAAACCTTGAAAGGAACCAGACTCAAAATGGGAACCCATCTTCATTTGGGTGATATCAAGAGTGTGATTATAGTCAACACAGGAAAGTGAGAACTAACATGAGCACTGGAGTGTAAGATTATAAATAATGTTCTTTCTACTGTCTTATACAGTCATTATGGTTATAAAACTAGGAGCTACTGAGCAACTCATAAAATAGCTCAACATTAGCGATAATCACAGATCCAACACCAGCTTCTCCATGCCAGAGGCTTTAAACACTCAAAGAGGTCCAATGTCAAAACTCCACACATGAAATGGGATCCAAATTGGCACTGGTACGTCTCTGGGTGGTACGGGAAGTTTGCGAGTTCGGCATCTATTTCTTTAAAGGTCCATAATCTTCATGAGGTGGGACGTAACGGGAGTTGGCCAAACCTCAGTATGACTTGGGATGGGGTGAGAGAAAGAGAAGCAATGGAGAGAAATTAGCATAGCTGCTGTTCATGATATTTACAGCACAAGTTGATAATGTGCATTTGATCAGATGTACTGATCAGATGAATTTTTTTGCTGAAAAGATAAGTCTTTAATCTGCAGGAACAAAGTCTTGACTGTGGGGAAACTCCAAGGCACCCAGCCAAGCCAAGGCTCGAAGGGAGGGCCTCCAAGACGACAGCCCAGTCCCAGGCATGCACTCTAGGTCGTGCCAGGCCTCAACCTCAGTGTACCATGGAGAAAACCTGTCACCAATGGGTTCTACCCAGACACTGCCAATCAAGGGGCGGGGGCATGATACGCCACAATGGCGATCAAGTAGACTTTTAGGGTGAAAGAAGCAAACCCTTTGGCGAACTGTTCCTGAACGTATTCCAGCACTGACACAACCAGGCAGATCCAACTGGATCTATTTAGTGCAGATTGCACTATACCATGAACAGGCGTCATCTTGTGGTGTATGACCTCCTTGTGGAGGGAGCTCTAAATTGGAGAATAGTCTTTACCACCTTGGAGGAGAGACCGGAGGCTAGACACTGTGCACCCTCAGGGGCCACAGCCACAGCTTTCACAGGTCTGTGGACATACTGTTCCCCCTGCCTGAGAGAGAATATCCCTCCTGAGAGGAATCTTCCAGAGAGGGTGTTCGAGAAAGGCTACCAGGTCCGCTGTGGGGCCAACAGAAGGAGATGGACTCTGTCCCGGTGAACTCTCTCCAGAACTCCCAGGAGAAGCGTGATGGAGGGAAAGGCATGCCACACCTTTACCAAAGCATCCAACCCTAGAGGGTCTGGCGGTGTCATGGAGAACCAGAGAGGACAGTGCGATGTTAGGTTCACCTGAGCTCTGTAAAATCTTTCACAATTTTGCTCCATTATCTCAGGGTGGAGTCGCCATTTCCCGAACCTTGACCCTTGTCTCGAGAGGGCGTCTGCTTTAAGTGGCCTGAGATATAGGCTGCCCTCAAGGAGACCAGCTTTCCCTGTGCCCATATGAGTTTCAGATGTGCCAGCTTCTATAGAAGGCAAAATTGCAAAATTGGGGGTTGTTGTAGGATCCACCGAGTTGTTGTTCGTATGGACCAACATATGATAACCCTTGAGGGGTTGTTCCCCAGAGACCTTGTGCAGAGTGGCCATTCATGACTGCTCCCCAACCCATGAGGGATGCATCTGTCGTAAGCATTACGCAATGACCAGAAACACCCAGCATGGGGCCTGAGACAGGAACCTTGGATCTCACCACACATCTAAGGCACGTAAGACTCGCCAGGTCACCTTGATCGTATTGAGTGGACTGACCCTCCAGGAGATCCCTCGAGCTGTGAGCCACCACTGGAGGGGTCTCATGTGCAGGAGGCCATGTGGAATCAAATTGGAAGCTTCCGCCCTCAGACAGTTTTAAAGCTGCTTCACAGTTAGGGACTGGCCTACGCTCACTCTCTTGCCATGAGGATGGATTCGACACGAGAGGGGAACTGTGCCCGCATAACAGTTGAATCCTGTACCAACCCTGATAGGTGATTCTCAGGTATGATTATCTTATTGAAAATGTTGGTCCTCAGATACATAATTTCTTGGGACTTTAGCCTCCTGAAACCTGAGTGTTATATAAGAGTATAGAGATACTATGTGATTCGAAGAGGCAAGCCAAAAAAGTCTTAGTAAGAATGGCAACCCCCAGAGGTTGTTATGCAGGTGCAGGTTGCAGAATGCGCTCATCAAGCTTGCTGGACGAGCAATCTTTCTGCTGAAAAGTCAGCCAGTCTATATCTAGCTTGGCTATGGCCCTGGCCCCACCTCTTCAAAGGAAGAGAGGCAAGAAAAAGACTTGCCGCAAGTGGAAGAAACCGCCGAAAGGTGTGCTTTCGAAGCTTGCCAACAAGCGCTGGTCCTGGTGGGTGAGGAAGTAGAAAGGGACAAGCCCATTTCCAGACTTTCTGCAGGTCCATCTGCGACCCCAGGGAATCTGCGCAATCGGCTTCCTTGATAACTGACTTAGCGTGCTTCACTCTCAAGCAAGCCATACACAACCTGAACACGCCGGTGACTTTCCATTGGACCGATCACACATGTGATTCAAAGGGCTGAAACGTTACCGAAGCGTTGTTGACACAGCTCAAGTATCTGAAAGGGAACCTATTTTCTCAAGTGTTTCGTATTGCTTAACATGTCCAAATGTATGTCCTTTATTGCAGCTGGACAACTTTTGAGCCAAACAACAGGTAAATTTAGACATATGTAATTTATTAACAGTTTTGTCATAATTAACTATTTGTTTAAATATTTTTGTCAGTGGTGTGAAATTGTGGCAGTAGTATTTAGTATTGTGAAAAGTACTGAATCAAGTCAAACCATGTATCAAGCAGGTATAGCAGCTAAAATTTGGAAAGAAAATTTAGATTTCTCAGTTTTGTTTAATAATTGTATCATTTAGTTAGGTCAATAGCAATTTTCTATATGTATTCTTTATTTTATACACATATATATATATATATATATATATATATATATATATATATATATATATATATATATATATATATATATATATATATATACATACATACATACATACATACACACACACACACACACACACACACACACACACACACACACACACACACACACACACACACACACACACATTGGGGCAAAAAAAGTATTTATTCAGCCACCAATTGTGCAAGTTCTTCCACTTTAAAAGATAAGAGAGGCCTGTAATTTTCATCATCTGTACACTTTAACTATGAGAGACAAAATGAGAAAATCACATTCTCTGATTTTTAAAGAATTTACTTGCAAATAAGTATTTGGTCAATAACAAAAGTTCATCTCAATACTTTGTTATATACCCTTTGTTGGCAATGACAGAGATCAAATGTTTTTTGTAAGTCTCCACAAGGTTTTTACACAATGTTGCTGGTAGTTTGGCCCTTTCCTCCATGCAGATCTCCTCTAGAGCAGTAATGTTTTGTGGCTGTCGCTGGGCAACACGGATTTTCAACTCCCTCCAAAGATTTTCTACGGGGTTGAGATCTGGAGATTGGCTAGGCCACTCCAGGACCTTAAAATGCTTCTTATGAAGCCACTCCTTCGTTGCCCGGGTGATGTGTTTGGGATCATTGTCATGCTGAACGACCCATCCACGTTTTCTCTTCAATGCCCTTGCTGATGGAAGTAAGTTTTCACTCAAAATCTCACGATACATGGCCCATTAATTTTTTTTCTATACATGGAGCAGTTGTCCTGGTCCCTTGGCAGAAAAACAGCCCCAAAGCATGATGTTTCTACCCCCATGCTTCACAGTAGGTTTGGTGTTCTTTGGAGGAAAAAGAATGCTGAGTTGCATCCAAACACGACAAGTTGAGTTTTTACCAAAAAGTTCTATTTTGATTTCATCTGACCATATGACATTCTCCCAATCCTCTTCTGGATCATCCAAATGCTCTCTAGCAAACTTCAGACGGGCCCAGACATGTACTGGCTTAAGCAGGGGGACACATCTGGCAGTGCAGGATTTGATTTCCTGGTGGCGTAGTGTGTTACTGATGGTATCCTTTGTTACTTTGGTCCCAGTGTGGTTCTGGGATTTTTGCTCACCGTTTTTCTGATCATTCCATTTTCTAATAATTGCTCCCACAGTTGATTTCTTCACACCAAGCTGCTTACCTACTGCAGATTCAGTCTTCCCAGCCTGGTGCAGGTCTACAATTTAGTTTCTAGTGTTTTTTTTACAGCTCTTTGGTCTTGGCCAAAGTGGAGCATGGAGTCTGAATGTTTGAGGTTGTGGACAGGGGTCTTTTATCCTGATAACGAGTTCAAACAGGTGCCATTAATACAGGTAACAAGTGGAGGACAGAGGAGCCTCTTAAAGAAGAAGTTACAGGTCTGTAAGAGCCAAAAATCTTGCTTTTTTTGTAGGTGACCAAATACTTATTTTCCACCATAATCTGCAAATAAATTCTTTAAAAATCAGACAATGTGATTTTCGGGATATTTTGTCTCTTATACTTCAACTGTACCTATGATGAAGATTACAGGCCTCTTTCATCTTTTTAAGTGGGAGAACTTGCACAATTGGTGGCTGACTAAATACTTTTTTGCACCACTGTATGTTTTATATATATATATATATACACACACACACACACACTGTATATGGTGGGACAAAAATAAATAAATAAATAAATAAATAAATGAACTAAAAGACTGAGACATAGCCGAATTTCTCAGATGCTGACAGTATTTAGTTTTGCCAGTGGTATTAAATTGTCTGTATGTATGATCTTTATTTCAGCAGGAGGACCGTTGAGCCAAACAACTGGTAAATATATTTAAATCTAGACAGATATGAGACATTTCTCATTATTGATTTAGGAACTATTTTCATAAAGTGTTTTCATTGTCAATAATACAGTATAGTTTCCATGGAATAAAATTTTGTAAGTGGTGTTAAACTGTGTCAGTAGTATGGATTGTGAATATATTTAGACATATGACATACCTCTTAGGATTGTTAAAAAAAGATATATATTTATTTTTATTAGTGTATTTTTAGTAGCCAGTGGTGTTAAATTGTGTTAATAGTATAGAACTGTTTAAACAGTATCCAGACTTTAGAATCTAAGGTTAAAGAATTGTCCATATGTAGGTACTTTAATGCAGCAGGACAATCATTAAACCAAACAACAGGTATATACGTTTACCTTTACACAGATATGACACATTTCACAATATTGATTTATGATCATTTCTTCCTGTTTCTTGGTCAGTCATATTCAATTGTGTCTGAGCTATTCAGCATTGTCAGTGCTATAAAATTGTGTCCAGGGTATTGAATAGTGTGAATAGTGTGAAATGTCTGTTCTATGTTTGTACTTTTTTGCAGTAGGACAACAGCCCAACCAAACAACAGGTAAATACATTTTACTTTTTGACAGCTGAAAGACATTTCTCAGTATTGATTTAGGAGCTATTACATTAAGTGCTTTGTCATTAATAGTGAAAAATTGTGTCAATAGTGTAAAATTGTCTCTGTGTATGTTATTTATTGTGGTGAGACAACTGTCGAATGGAACGGATAAATACATTTCAGTTTGGAAAAAAGTTTTAATCAACTATTTCTTTCCTGATTTAAGAACTATTGTTTTTTGTGGTCAATTGTATTAAACACTAAAAACTCAATTTAAAGTTAATCTTTTTTTTACATCAGCTAAACTATTGCACTTATTTCATTTCACATGTTTTACTTGTGCATAGATTAAGCTGAATCTGAGACACCAGTTTAATTAACAAACCCACATTGTGCAGTGTAATAAATTAATATCTGTGTAAGCTCTGTAAGTGTTATTTTAAGAGCAACCTGCAGTGTTCTCTATCATGGAATCGCTTGCCCAGTCACCTCACCTAAATCCTATTGAACTGCTCTGGGAAGAACTGGATCGCAAAGTCTAAAAATAAATTCCACTAGTGAACACATTTGGCAATTTTTACAAGAGTGGTGGTGAAGAGGTGCTGGATGACTGGGCAACTAGTGCAGAAGTGATGAGGGAGACAGCTAGAAAGGTACTTGGTGTGACATCTGGAAATAGAAAGAAAGACAAAGAGACGTGGTGGTGGAATGAGGAAGTGCAGGAGAGCAGAAGGAGAAAGTGGATGGAGAAACGGAATTGGGATCGATGTGAAAATTAAATTCTGGTTTGTGAGTTGGCACATGTTTTATGCTGGATGCCCTTCATAACACAACCCTCCATATTTATCCTTATTGCAGTGAGACAATCTTTGAACCAACAACATGTATACTATATACTATGTATACCAGTTTAATTTATTTGTGTCAAAGATTTTAAATTCCTCAACAGTAATTGTCCATGTTTTTTTTATTATTATTATTATTATTGTTTAATTTTAGACAGATGTGTTACCTTTCTGATAAATGTGGGGGGGGGGGGGTTGTTTTTTTGTCAATAGTAAGAGATTTTGTCAGTGGTACAGAGTTACATGACAGTTCTTTGTTTTAAGAAATATTTGATTATATCTCAAATTTTATTTAGAAAATAAATCATCAATTGTTTTATGGTTAGTTATATTTAATTGTGTCTGTAGTATTCAGTAGAGTTAATAGAATACAACTGTGTCAGTGGAAGCTTTGTTAAAATCTTTAATTTTGAAATTTTTAAGGTCATAGTGGCTGCTTGCTGAGGAGTACATGGGGAATTTTTCCTTTAAACAAAATCACTCATGCTGGGTTGTTTCTGTAAATAACCAACTCTGAAAACAAGCATTTAAATTACACCGTAAATAACGTTTAATATAGAAGTTGTAGAAAAATGCTATATAAAAATGCTATATAAAGAGAATGGAACAGAGAAACGCTGCATGCTAACAGGCTTGATTTAAAGAAAAAAAAAAAAGGAAAAAATAAGCATTGGTGTACAAATGCATAATCATCCGCTGAAAACCACAACAGTGACTAAAAATGTGATCGTTTACTGCTGCTGTTATTTGCTGCTTTTAGATTTAGTGTTTGTTCGCACCGTTTTAATTGAATCCATCATGTCGCAAACGAGGTGATCGCCCAACCTAATGCTCAGGGGTCGCACTAGATAGATGTTGCCTTGTACTTGTACATGTGTAATGACAATAAAGTTGAATCTTATCTAATCTAATCTAAAATGAGGTGATCGGGCAACCTGATGCCCGCAAGTCGCACTAGATCTCTTCTCTCGTGACTTGCACGCACCAGGTTTCATGAAAGCACATCCTTAAATTACACCATTTTCACATGAAAATATAGAGTTATTGCTTACCTTGCTGATGTTTCGCCTTCGTCTGTGACACCAGTCTCTTTTCTTTTCCTGCTGTCTGTTGACCCTGTACTCTCCAGCATTTTCAAGTGCCTGTTATTTTACCGTCATGCTAATCCAAAACTGGAGTAGCCTAACTAATCCATAACGGTATTTGTTGACCAATTTCATTATCGATTTTATCGATTAGTTGTTGCAGCCCTATTAAGGCGTGACATGGACACAAATTTATACCATTTTCAGTAGTGTGAATTGGCATGTTCTTTTTTGCAGTGAGACAACCCACGAACCAAACAACAGGTAAATAATTTTATATTGTCCCAAAAGATATTTCCAAGTGTTTTGTGATCTGTTATGTCCATTTTAATACCATTTGGCACAATTTAATATGTTCTTTATTGAAGTGAAACAAACCATGAGGTATACCAAATACAATTTAGAAAGATACATCACATTATTAGAACTGTAGACATTTTTTTTTGTGGTCAGGGGTACTTAGTTAGGCCAATGGTATTAAATTTTGTCTATTTGTATGTTCATAATCGCAGCCCGACAATCATCAAACCAAACAACAGGTAAATACATTTGTTTTTACACAGATGTGACATTTCTCTTAAGTTTGGGAATTATTTCCTCAATTGCTTTCTGCTCAATGTATTCAATTGTCTTTTTGCATGTTCTTTACTGCAGCCGGACGACCCTCAAACCAAACAGGTACATTTATTTATATTTAGACAGATATTAGAGATTTCTTAGTTTTGATGTAACAGTTCTTCAGAGATTTTTCTGTTTTTATCAGTGATGTTAAATTGTGCTGATAATATAAAATTGTCATTAATGTTCAATAATATTTAGTGTTCAATAAAGTATAGTATCGTATCGATTTGGAAACTATTTCATCAATGGTATTGTCTGCAGTGGTATTCAGTTGTCTATGTCTATAATCTTAATTCCAGCAAGTCAAACTACAAATCAAACTGCAGGTAAATTAATTTAATTTTAGACAAATGACACATTTCTCAGGATTGTTTTAAAATGTCTCCAGGTTACATATGCAACCATGCGTCCCTGCAGGAAGGAGATGCTCGGTCAACAACGCTTTGGGAACGTTTCTGCATTGTCCACGCTCTGAATAACGCTTCACAACAGACATTGTCTCAAAGCAGCTTTACACAAATCAACAGTTAAGGTGAATGGTGTGAATTTGTCCCTGATGAGCAAGCCGCTGGCGACTGTGGCAAGGAAAAACTCCCTTAGATGTTATGAGGAAGAAACCTTGAGAGGAACCAGACTCAAAAGGGGATCCCATCCTCATTTGGGTGACATCAAGAGTTTGATCATAAATCTTTCAACAATACAGAACACTGGAGAGTGAGAACTAACATGAGCACTGGAGTATAAGATTATAAGTGATGTTCTTTCTGCAGTCTTATTCAGTCTATATGGTCAGTAGCTCCTAGTTTTATAAGCTCAGCATTTGTGATCATCACAGATCCAGCATCAGCTTCTCCATGCCAGAGCCTTTAAACACTCCAGAAGGTCCAATGTCAAACTCCACACATGTAGCGGGATCCAAATGGCACTGGTATGTCTCTAGATGGTTCGGGATGTTTGCGAGTTCGGCATCTACGTCATCACCGGTGGGGTGAAATCACGACCAGGAAGATATAAAAAGCACATAGAGTGAATCCAGCGCAAGCTTTTGAAAGGGAAGGAAGCGCTGCAGGAATGCCGTAGCCGGGAGTCTCTTTCAGGAAATCGAGCTGCATCTACAACGCTTTGGAAATGAGAGTCCAAAACCGCCAGACTGACCAGTCCCTGCCTATTAAGAGCACAGCTAGTTTAAAGGACAGAGGGGCCAGGAGTGGCAATGTGTTCAAGGTTATAAAATCTGACAACGGTCAGCGTGGTGGACCAGCCTGAGCGCTGCAGATGTCTTAGAGAGAAACTGCAGAGGACAAAGCCTTAGAGGCTGCCACACTCCAGGCTGAGTGAGCTCTGACCCTGAAGGAGCAGGGTAACCAAAGGAATTGTAGGAGGATAAAATAGCATCCAGAATCCATCTGCTGAGCATCTGCTGGTTTGCAGGGAGGCCTCTCCTCTGAGGGCCATAGCAGACAAACAGATGCTTCCATGGTCTCTGCAGACTTCTTCTGTGGACGTATATGACCTGTGCTCACACCACACACACAGTCAGTTCAGCTTTTCCTGGTCTGGGGCCTAGAAAGTAAGAGGAACAATGCCTGGAGCATAACTGGTCATTGAAGGACCACGGGTACCTTGGTAACATACCCTGTTGTAAGGTAAAGGAAGGGCCATGCCTGGAGTGAACTCCAGGAAAGAAGGGGGGCACTAAGAGGGCCTGAAGCTCTCACACTCTATTGAGAGAGAAAATGGCCATGAGGAACACAGTTTTGACTGTAGGGAAACTTCATGGCACCTAGCGAAACCAAGGCTCAAAGTGAGGCTCCGATAGGGTTCTACCCAGACACTGCCCCGCAAGAGGGGATGGGGGAGGGTCAGGATAGGCCGCAATGGTGGACACGTAGACTTTTAGGGTGAAAGGAGCCAACCCTTTGGCAAACTGTTCCCGAATTAATTCCATCACTGAACCAACCAGGCAGATCGAACTGGATCCAATTGGTGCAGATCACACCATGCCATGAAGAGGCGCCATCTTGGGGTGTACGACCTCCTTGTGGAGGGAGCTCTGGATTAGAGAATAGTCTCTACCACCTTAGTGTGTTGCACCCTCAGGGGCCACAGCTTTCACAGCTCTGGGTGGGATTTTGTTTAAGTGGATTGGGATATATGCTGCCCTCAAGGAGACCAGCCTTTCCTGGGCCCATAGGAGTTTCAGATGTGCCAGCTTGTATAGAAGGCAAGATTGCAGACCCCCCCTGAACACGTCGGTGACGTCGTGCTTTCCATTGTACTGATTACACGTGATTCAAAGTGCTGAAACGTTATCAAAGCGTTGTTGACGCAGCTCAAGTTCCTGAAAGGGAACCTATTTTCTCAAGTGTTTTGTGGCCTATGTTATTAAATTGTGTATTGTTATTAACATATATGTTATATATTGCAGCTGGACAACTTTTAACCCAAACAACAGGTAATTATTTAAATGCAGAGACATATGAAATATATTAACAGTATTGACATAGTTAACTATTTGTTTAAATATTTTGGTCAGTGGTGTGAAATTGTGCAAGTGGTATTAAATTGTGTCATTAGTATTCAGTATTGTGACAAGTATTGAATTTTACATACATTTCTTAGTATTGTTTAATAAATTTAGTATTTAGTTAGGTCAAAGGTAAAACATTTTGTCAATGGCAATTTTCCATATGTATGTTTGTTTTAGTTTTTTTTGCAGTGGGGCGAATCTTTAACCAAACAGGTAAATAAATTTAGATTTTCCAATTTTAATTTGGGGATTTTTTTATTTTTATTTCTATTTTTTTTGGTTAATTGTATTGAATTGTCAATTGACTTGTCCATTTTATTTGGATAAGGGTGTCTGCTAAATTCTGCAAATGTAAATGTATGTTCTTTATTTCAGTGGGACAACAATTTAACCAAACAACAGGTACATAAATGTAAATTCACACAGATTAATTTTGATATATATATTATATATATTATATTATATATTATATATATTATATGGCATATACTGAATATGGTGGGGAAAAACAAAAAGAAAAACACAAGCAATAACAAAATAAACTAAAAGACTGAGACATAGCTGGATTTCTCAGATCCTGACAGTATTCAGTTTTGCCAGTGGTATTAAATTGTCTGTATGTATGATCTTTAATTCAGCAGGACGACCTTTGAGCCAAACAACTGGTAAATATATTTTAATCTAGACAGATATGATACAAAATGTATTACATGGAAACAATACTGTAAGTGGTGTTAAACTGTCTCAGTAGTATGGATTGTGAATATATTTAGACATATGATATATTTCTCAGGAATAATAAAAATATATATACATATTTATTTTTATTAGTGTATTTTTTAGTAGCCAGTGGTGTTAAATTGTGTTAATAGTATAGAACTGTTTAAACAGTATCCAGACTTTAGAATCTAAGGTTAAAGAATTGTCCATATGTAGGTACTTTAATGCAGCAGGACAATCATTAAACCAAACAACAGGTATATACGTTTACCTTTACACAGATATGACACATTTCACAATATTGATTTATGATTATTTCTCTGTGTTTTTTTAGTCAGTGGTATAAATTGCGCTAATAAATTGTCAATAGTGTACACTCGTGTCAATGGTATTTAGTATTGCCAATAGTTTTTAAATGGTCCAGATGTAGTCTTTATTGCAGTTACACAACCCTTGAGAAAAAAAAAATAGGTATATATGTTTAAATCTAGACAAATAAAAGACACTTAAACTCAGTTTTGATTTAGAGAATATTTGAACAAAAGTTTGTGGACAGCGGTATTACGTTATTTTAGTGTTTTTTAGTGTTATTAGTATTAAGTGTTTTGTGGTTTATCTTATCAAATTGTGTCACAGTATAAAATTGTGAATTATTAATATTGTCCATTTGTATGCCATATAATGTAGTGGGACAACAACAAACACCAATTATATAAGTTTCAACTTGGACAGATATGACATGTCTTTCAGTTTTAGTTTAGAAAATACTTCAAATGTGTTATGGTCAGTCATATTCAATTGTGTCTGAGCTATTCAGCATTGTCAGTGCTATAAAATTGTGTCCAGGGTATTAAATAGTGTGAATAGTGTGAAATGTCTGTTATATGCATGTTCTTTTTTTTTGCAGTAGGACAACAGCCCAACCAAACAACAGGTAAATACATTTTACTTTTGACAGATGAAAGACATTTCTCAGTATTGATTAAGGAGCTATTACATTAAGTGCTTAGTTATTGATGGTGTCATATTGTTTCAATAGTGTAACCATGTCAATAGTATAAAATTGTCTCTGTGTATGTTATTTATTGCGATGAGACAGCTGTCCAATGAAACAGATAAATACATTTCAGTTTGGAAAAAAATTTAATGAACTATTTATATACTGATTTAAGAACTATTGTATTTTGTGGTCAATTGTATTAAACACTAAAAACCCAATTCAAAGTTAATATTTTTTTTACATCAGCTAAACTATTGCACTTATTACATTTCACACTTTTTACTTGTGCATGGATTAAGCTGAATTTAAGACACCAGTTTAACCCTCTGGAGTCTGAGGGTGTTTTGGGCCCCTTGAGAGATTGACATGCTCTTACATTTGGTTCTTTTTAGTTGCTTTTAAAATATAATATTGACAAAAGACTTATTACACTGTATTCAGCACAAACTGGGCTACCATAATATGTAAACAACTTATACGTGTGTGTTTGTATTTTTGAGAAAATAAGGTTTATGCGTGGTTTTTGAAAAAACAAACAAAAAAACCCTCACTGAAATAAGGCCACAAAACCCGATAGTAAACATGTTTCCCCAAGACGTTTTGAGAACAGATCTTCTAGTGTAGATTTTTTTATTTTTAATCATGTGAAAATCAAGCTGCCTGCTCATTCACATTAAACAATACATTGATTTAAAATGTAAAGACACTTTCTACTTTGAAAGGCCATATGCGAAGAGGCGTCAACACGCTGTGACTGACAGCTTTGTAGACAATGGGTCGCATAATGAGCTGTGGATCACTGAGCCAGGATCTGAGTGAGAAGTACAGTACTACAAGAATGCGTTTCCTTTGTGGTTTATTTAAAATACACATTAGCAAGGACAGCATTAAAAAAGGGAATTGTGTAACAATAAAACTATACAGTACAGTATGTATAAAAAGAGTGCAACAAAAACAATAACAATACACTACATTACACTACAATAGACTACATTACACTACTTACTCAGGATGATTCTTGGTCCATCTCAAAATGGAGCG
Organism: Silurus aristotelis; assembly: GCF_946808225.1. NCBI lineage: Eukaryota > Metazoa > Chordata > Actinopteri > Siluriformes > Siluridae > Silurus > Silurus aristotelis. Next base: position 1,801,675 of record NC_139588.1, on the reverse strand, counting down.
ACGCCTGCGTGGCCTGGTGTGAGTTTCCAGTGAAGGCAAGGGTGATAAATATATTTTTCAGTATTTTTGATGAATACACTTGAGCAATATATATTTGTTAGCATGCATTGTACATATAGCATTTATACCTCAGCATTCCAGGAACATCTCTGCTAGCTAACACTGCATAACAGCCTTTCAGGATGATCAGTGACACCAACCAAAACTGAACTGAGGCTACAATATAACTTTATATAATATCAACAATATTTAGAGCTTACAATTACAAACAGTTAATGTTACAAATGAACAGATATTGGCAGATTTTTGTTGTAACATTAAAGGCAATGCTGACAAAATCTAGGCAGAGATGTCTACAAACAATATGAGTTTTATATGATCACAATGTAAGACTTAATAACTTGCACATCGTAGCAACTTGCTGGAAAGTCCTCGCTCTTCTAAATGCAAACGCTCCTCGTCGGAATCGCAGTCTTCTTTAGAAGAAAAGGAAAATTCTCTGCCATTGTTTTATGCCACTGGGGGCGTGTGTGTGTGTGTGTGTGTGTGTGACTCAACGTGTGAACTGTTTTACCTGTGAATAGCGGGGGGGCGTGTCCGCTCGCAGCTCATTATCAGATAATGAGCTGCGGTGGAAAATCCGTGCCTCTACTTGGTTTCACATGATTTATATTCATTAGAAACATATGTTTTTTATTTCACTGACTAAAACTACATACTTTAAGCTGTCTAAAGATATATATTTTATTTCCGTATGTCAGCTATTGGCCGAGTTTCAGCGCTTTTTGATGACGTGTTTCTAAACGAAGTTTACGCAGACAAAGGCGACAGATGGCGCACCCTGACTATTTTATTCATTTTAAAAAAATACAACGTTTTGTTTATATAGTGAGCATACACAAAAGAAAGTAGCCCCTTTACAGATTTAAATGATGTATTACTTTGACATTTTTGATTAAATATGATGAGCAGTTTAAGCTCTTTTAGCTGGCATCTGAAAAAAAAAGCACGTTTGGGCAATTCAGACTCCAGAGGGTTAATTAACAAACCCACACAAGCTCTGTAAGTGTGTCAGGAATCCACCTGCCACGCCCCCCCCTCTAGTCGGCAGCACCTGTTCTTCATTACGTTCCCCTTTAAAGGGTCCCAGTTTCACCTCACTCGCTGTCAGACCTACCTGCTCTTACAGCGACGAAGGCGACGCCACATTTCCAAGTCCCTCCCAAGCTCCTTTGAGGGTGACGTCACAGTCCATGATTCCTCCCAGGGCGCTGTTGCGCTACAAGATCTCTCTGAAGTTGACGCCGCGGTACCAAGTCTTACCGAAGGTACCAAGTCTTGCCGTCATGCTTGAAGACCCCTCTGGAGGTGGCGTCGCTCCAAAGGTGCCGTCACGTTTTAAGGTCCCTCCAAGGGCAACGCCGCACCTCAAGGTCTGTCAGCAAAAGATGTTACACAGCAAAATCCACTACAAGGACCTTACGGAAGTGGCGATGCGGTTCCAAGTTCCGCTGAAGGCAGCGTCATGGTCCAAACTCCTCCGTAAGTGACGCTGCACCGCAAAGTCTCCCAGCCAGCGCCGTCGTGCTCCAATATTCCTCTGAAGGCAATGTGGTGGTCCCGAATCTCTCTCTGAAGGCGACGTTGCAGTCCCGAGGCTCTCCAAGGGCATCATCGTGTCTCGGACAGCCACAGAGGGCGCCGTTGTGCCTTGGACATTCACTGAGGACGCCATCGCGCCTCTGATATCCACTGAGGGTGCCGTGGCACCTGGAACAGCCACAGAGGGCGCCACCGCACCTCGGCCATTCACAGAGGGTGAAATCTTGCATCTGACATCCACTGAGGGCGCCGTCCCAGAGTTCTGCCAAAGGTGTCACTGCGGTTCTGAGTCCTGCCAAGGGCACCGTCACACCCCAGAGTCTGCTCCAAACTTCCGCAGAGGACTTCACTTAGTCTCTGATCTCCGGGGAGGAGGTAATTTGGCTTCTGAACTCCGCTGAGGGCATCGGCCTCAGATCTTCGCAGAGGGCATCGCTCGGCCTCTGATCTCCGCCGAGGGTGCCGCTCTGCCTCTGGTCCTTCCCCACCTTCCCCTGTTCTGTGACGATGTGGATCGGTCCAAGTCTTCCCTCTTCCGGGCTGCCCTGGGCCGCCCCTGGAGGGGGGGGTGGGTAATGTCAGGGATCCACCTGCCAAGCCCCCCTCGGAGGCTCTCATGCTGCCTCTCACTGCTCTATTTGGCAGCACCTGTTCATTACGTTCCCCTTTAAAAGTTCCTGGTTCCCCCTCATTCGCTGTCAGACCTACTTGATGGCTACAGTGATCTACCTGGTTCCTGACTGCCAGCATTCACCGCTGGTTCCTGCTCCGCGTTCTGATCGTAAGGATTACATTCGCCTTGAGGATTACCCTCGCATTACGGATCACACCCACTTTACAGATCCCACCCGCTTTTCTGATCCTACCTGCTTTACGGATCATCCCCGCGTTACGGATATTGCCTGCTTTTCGTATTACCCCGCATTACGGATGATTCCTGCTGTGTGAAATATACCCGCATTCTGGAATTTCCCCGCGATACGGTTCGTATTTCTCCCTGACTCTTGTTTGTGTGCTGAACATTAAAATAAACATGATTGAGTTACTCCCGTTTCCTACACGTGGTCACTACCCCGACAAAGTTTTTTTAAGAGCAGCCTGCAGTGTTTTCGATCATGGAATCGCTTGCCTGTCAACTCACCCAAATCCAATTGAACTGCTCAGGGAAGAACTGGATTGCAAAGTCAGAAAAGATTTTTGGCAAATTTTACAAGAGGCATTGCAAAGTATTTCAGCTGAATGTTTATAAATTTGTTTAGTCAAGGTAAATCTTCATTCTATGAATTGCCTAGATTATTGCATAAAACAAAAGGAACATCCACGTGTCTCCTGTTTTAATACATTGCATATCTCTTCTGCTATGTCTTAGGACCCTTCTACCCATTTGGAACTGGAGACATAGTAAATGACCGGATGGATGATGGCAGTTCATCTGTTATCACTCTTCAGCAACCATTTATATATTTTGGAACCACATACAAGCAAATTTTTGTAAGCAAAACTTGTTTCAATCAAAGGGTATCCCAGTGTATTACAGAACAGTTTATATCATATAAATGTGTAATCTGTATTCTGAATTATATTGGTCATGTGGACCCAGTAGTGCTGTAGCAGAGCCAATAACTGTATATTTAAAAAGTACACTGGACCACCACCAAGAATTCTTAGCGTTTACAGCAGATATTATTTTGCATTTAACACATTTAGGAAAATTGTTTATAACCGTTTAGTCTCTCGCTATGGCATTGTACAGTGTCCACTGCATTACAAAACACATTGCAAATACAAAAGGAGAGATGGCAGCTTAGTGGTTAAGGCATATGTATATAAATGTTATAAGTGTAAGTCACACCAAGCTGCCATTTCTTGCGCACTGAGCAAGGCCCTTAAACACATAGCTGCTCAATTGTATGAACACAATAAATGTACGTCACTCTGTGTGAGGGCATCTGCCAAACACTGCAAATGTAAATCCACATTAATTACAAATCCACATAGATACATGAAAAAAGACCTAAAATACATTTGAGATGATTTAAATTAAATAAATAAAAAATGCAACATTGCACACATTTTACCTGTTGTTATTTTTTTGCTGTGATTTTCCAATTAGGTGAAAAACTTAAGTGAGAAACAGAAGCTAATTATATTTTTCCTATAGGTAAACAACAATGGACACTTAACCTTTATTCAAGCCTTGAGCAGTTACACTCCCTACCAATTCCGGGGATATGGTGGACAAGACTTAATTGCTCCATTTTGGACTGACCTTAATAACCATAAAAATGGTGTCATCTCATATAATCAGTTCACTTCTGGCAATGTTCTCACTCAAGCTACTCGAGACATCAATCACTATTTCCCTCAGCTAAGTTTTAATGCTACATTGGTTTTTGTTGCAACATGGGATCAAGTAGCATATTTCTCTGCTACTGGCACGGTAAGATGGGCTTTGCAGCTTCTATATTAGAAGGAACACTATTTATTATTTCCTAAACAATAAAAAGAATTACATGTCTACTGTCCAATGTACATTTACAATAAAGAAATATTTGATTGTTTTAGGAAACATCTTTCCAAGTAGTTTTGATTTCCAATGGCCATTTTTCCTTCATTTTGATGAACTATGGTGTGATTGCTCCAACAACCCGGAGCGTGCAGGTACATATGATTTAGAGACATAATCCATTTGTTTATTTTAACCAATGAAGTGGACAAACGCATAGTTAATAAATGCATCTTCTTAATTTTTTGTCAGGCGGGTTATGACACAGCTGACTCCAGCTACTTTTTCTCAATTCCTGGGTCATTTCAATACAACTACACAAGTTTTTCCTACAGCAGCAATGTGAATGTCTCAGGACGATGGGCTTTTCGTGTAGATCATGGATCACAAACCTGTCAGTTTAATGGTAATGTCAGGACAAAATACATTTAGTTGTCATATTTAGTTCTTATCTATGTTTACAGATCAGAAATAATCTTAATAAACTTTTTTTATTCAACCAGGTATTATAGTGCCACAAGGTACTGTATTCTGGACAGATAACTCTTGCCAGCAGAAATGCACTTGCACTTGGTCGGGTCTCCAGTGCATGTCAGAGCCATGTACATTTTCTCAAGCTTGCCGTCCGGGTGCTTTCCAGTATAGCTGCCAAAACGTACAACGCCGAACCTGCACTATTTTTGGTGATCCGCACTACTACACCTTTGATAATCAAATCTTCCACTTTCAAGGAACCTGCACATACATCTTGTCTGAGGTTTGAAAGAATTTATTTTTGTGGGATTTTATTTTAGGGTAATTCGTAACATGGGCTGTGGAAATATCTAAATATCATTTGTTTTGCAGGCCTGTGGCAGCGGCTTGCCATACTACCGCATTGAAGGGAAGAATGAGCATCAGGCTAGTACACATGTGTCATGGACACGCCTGGTCAGGGTGTTTGTGTATGAGGAGCAACTGGAATTAGTAAAAGATCATCCATATGAGGCCAAGGTCAATATTACTACAGTTCTGTAATATACATTGTATTATTATTATTATTATTATTATTATTATATGATTTTATTTTCATTTTGTCTCCAGGTGAATGGAACCTTTGCAGCAACTCCATTCAGCCTCCACAATGGCTCTATCCAAGTCTACCGGTCAGGTTTTTCTGTTGTAATTAGTACAGCGTTTGGATTGATTGTTACATATAATGCGTATTCCTATGTAACCATCAATGTACCTTATGAATACCAAAATTCCACATGTGGTCTGTGTGGTAACTTTAACCACCAACCAGCAGATGACTATATTTCACCTTCAGGAGAAGTCCTGAGCGCAGACTTGGAATTTGGACATTCCTGGAGGGTACAGGGAGACACAGATTCTAGCTGCGATTATATTCAGTGCTCAGGTCTGCAGTGTGCAGGTTGTACCACATATCAGAGGAGCCTTTACAGTAACTCAGACCACTGTGGAATCTTAGCAGCTGCCAGTGGCCCCTTTGCAAATTGCCACTCCACTCCCACTCTGTTACCACAGACATTTCTAGACAGCTGTGTCTATGATCTATGTGTGGGGGGTGGATACCAACCAATTCTTTGTCAAGCAGTCAGTGTTTATGCTGCTCAGTGCCAGCAGCAAAACATACAGCTGGGTCAATGGAGAAGAACTGGATTCTGTGGTAAGTAAAAAAACAGTCATATTTGCTCTGAAAATGTTTTGTTACAGGATAAAATCTTATAATACTCTTCTACTACAATTTACTTTTAGAAATACAATGTCCAGAGCACAGTCACTATGAGTTGCAGGGAACAAGCTGCCCAGCAACATGCAGTAACCCCTTTTCACATTTAAACTGCACCTTACCAAACCAGGAAAGCTGTATCTGTGATGCAGGCTATGTTTTAAGCGGTGGTAAATGTGTTCTTCAAAGTAACTGTGGCTGCACTTTTCAAGGACTTTACTATGCTGATGGTCATTCAGTGGTATTGGACAATGACTGTGGTAGGATATGTACCTGTAAAAACAGTGTAATGACCTGTCAACATCATCAGTGTGGTCCACAGGAGGTGTGTACCATTAATAATGGTGTAAGAGGCTGCAGACCTACCAGTTATTCCACCTGTTGGGTTGACCGACTAGGCTCATATCATACCTTTGATGGGGTGGCTTTCACTTATCCAGGAGCCTGTGAACTCACACTCACAAAAGTTATAGGATCTTCCCGACGACCTCATTTTGCAGTTTCCCTGCAGAGAGTCCCTGTGGGCCCTGTTGGCTTTTCTAAGATCCTAAAGTTTGAGGCAGAGGGATTTCAGATTTCTATAGACATTGGGGAAGGTGGAAATATACAGGTAAGTTAATCGTTTACAGAAATAAGACTGATCAATAAGACCTTTGACAATGAATTAGTTACTTTGACAACATATTGCTTTGCCTTTCAGGTTGATGGACATCTGGTTGCTCTACCATACAGTGTTGGTGCTGGTCAAATCCGTATCTACCATGGCAGTGTAAATAGTATAATTATGGAAACATCATATGGGTTAACTGTGAGATCTGATTGGTCACATCTAATTAGAATTACAGCACCCAACACCTATAGTAGGGCACTTGCTGGTCTGTGTGGAAATTTCAATGGAAACCAAGGAGATGAGTTTTACAGCCCAGATGGAGTTTTGTTAAAAAATACACAGGAGTTTGGGGATAGCTGGAGAAATGGTTCTCTTTCAACCTTCTGCATAGGATCAGAGGTCATCTCACCAGGACATAACAGCAGCGAATTCATGGAGTACTGTAGCATCATAACCTCTACAAACGGGCCGTTTGCTCAGTGCCACAGCAGCCTTGACCCTCAGATTTGGTTAGAACACTGCAGACACAATTTCCAACAGACACATGGTGCCAGAGAGGCCATGTGTGAGGCTCTAAGAGACTACGCTGTACTCTGCCAGACAAATGGCATTAGTGTGGGAGAATGGAGAAATATAACCACTTGTGGTAAGTAATTGAAATAGTAGTTTAAAATAAGGCAATGGTTAGTTTGGACGAACTTATATATATATATAAATATATATATATATTATTTTTTATTAATTTTTTTTTCTTCCAGATTTCCCATGCCCAGCCCACAGCCATTATGAGGTATGTGGCACTTCCTGTCCTGCAGCCTGTCCAAGTCTGTCTTTTCCATTCCCTTGTACCCAACATTGCCAGGAAGGTTGCCAGTGTAATAATGGGCTACTGCTAAGTGGAAATCAGTGTGTAACTCCTACAGACTGTGGCTGTTTTCATGAAGGTCGGTACAGACAGAGTGGAGAGAAGTTCTGGTCTGGTGAGGAGTGCCTGTTACACTGTGTATGTGATGGGACATCAGGTATTGTTCGCTGTACTCCTGCCTTATGCCAAGAGCAGGAAATATGCCGCGTCATGGACGGGGAATATGGCTGCCACTCTCAACTCAGTGCCACATGCTCAGCTTCAGGGGACCCCCACTACAGCACATTTGATGGACATAGATTTGACTTTCAGGGCACATGCCACTATACACTGGCAAATGTATGTAATGATACTCGAGGGCTACCATATTTTCATGTCACTGCACGAAATGAAGCATGGAATGGCCACTCAGTGTCAATCACTGTTGACGTTTATGTCAATGTGTCAGGACACCTGGTGCACATTTCACACAACATGTATGGCACAGCTGAGGTGAGTTTAAAGAACAAAAACAATGTATGTTCGATTTTGATTAGTGGAAAGGTACTAATTCAGTAAGAAAAGAATACAATATATGAGGTGGAATCAAAGTTTTTGGACTAGAACTGTTTACAAGAAATCACTTTATTCAGTTCATTTTAATTCAAGCAGCTTTACATAGCTTTATTTAATCTACATGTACATACTATGACTATTTTGAATGTGATAGTATGTACATGTATATTCACGCTGGATCTCCAAAAAATGGTGACCTTTTAGCTTTATCTTCAACTTCAGTTTGAGGGCAAAGTCAGCAAGTAGGATGGGTGCAGAAGTGAGACCGTGTGTATTGTTCAACAATCATGATCAAATGCTCAGTTTCATGCTAAATTTCAGATTTGCTCTTTGTAATAACTTGCTGTCCATAATGAATTCACAGACGCGGTGATGCACGTGGTCAAAATAGTACCCACTTAGAACCATTAGTCTCGAAACATTTTGATACCACCTCGTAAACTTGTCTTTGTTCCCACTAATATGTAGTGTATGATTAAACTTTTTTTCCTCCAGATTGACAGTGAAACCAGAAATCTTCCTGCCCTGCTCGACTCTGGCCGTGTGTCGGTTTACTCCAGTGGAAGAAAAACATTTATTACAACTGACTTTGGTCTAAGTGTGAGTTATGGCTCTTGGGTGGTACGAATCACCGTTCCAGGGAATTACAGTGGAGCCACATGTGGCCTTTGCGGTAACTTCAATGGCGACAGCAGTGATGATTTCCGTTTGCGTTCTGGTACGCTGACGACTTCTGCTTCAAAGTTTGGAGCTGACTGGAAAGAGGGCAACGACACAACATGTAATCACGGATGTGGAGATGCCTGCTCACCGTGTCCAAACTCATCTAGAGCACAGTCTCTGTGTGCACTCATAATGGACAGTCAGGGTCCTCTGAGTTTCTGTCATGCATATGTTGATCCACTTGTCTATTTTAATGACTGTGTCTTTGACCTGTGCCTCTCTCAACACTCGAATGATGTACTGTGCCGTTCTATTGAAACGTATGTCAGTGCCTGCCAGTCTGCCAACATCAGGATTTATCCCTGGAGAGAAAATACAACATGTCGTAAGTGATTTCAAAGGGAATTAAAACAGTTTGATTTAAGTCTCTAGTAATAAAATTGTGTGTAGATCAGATTATTTAGAAGGAATTAGTTTTCTCATTAATATTAATATAATAGTTCACAGTGAAAGGTCACATATGTGTATGCTAATTCCTCAGGTATATTCTGTCCTACAAACAGTCACTATGAGCTGTGTGGTTCAGACTGTGGACACACCTGTACCAGCATTATAAATGACACATGTGAGGGGACATGCAGAGAGGGATGTTTCTGTGATGATGGCTTTCTAAGGAGTGGAGAACACTGTATGCCTGTAGAGCAATGTGGTTGCTCACACAATGGATTCTACTTCCAGGTGAATTCTGGCACTATTTGACTCTTTCACAGCTGTACACCACTTTAAACCATTCTACATTTTGCAGCCTTTCAGTTGTACAGTTGTAATTGTTGATTGTTTCATTGTGATTGAACATATATAAATACGAAAAAGGCTATTATCTAATTAAATACAACACAATTCAGTGAGAATGGTTAAAAAAAAAAATCTAATTTGTAAACTTGGATCCTGGTATCTTCGCCTGCTTTTTTTTCTGATATGATAGGATGGAGATTGGTGGCTTGAGCCAGTTTCATGTCTGCAGATTGTCAGTTGGATTAATGGCTGGCATTTGACTGAGCAATTCTTACACAATCAGTGTTACACTTTTAATAAACAGTACAATGAGTCACTTGTGTGTGTGATGAAGCATTATTTTGGGAAATTCCAGGCGAAGTCGGGTCAATTCAAGAAGCCTGTCATTTCAACCATTTTTAGCTGATGCAGTACATGGTGAAACAAGACAACGTTTCTCCAGAACCCTGGTGCTACATAACAGAACCCTGGTGCTACATAACAGAACATAGAGCTACATAACAGAACATGGCCATGGCCAGAAATTATTTCAATTTAAATGATTTGTATATTTTTATTGCATACATGATCAGCATATGGTTAAAATAACTATAAATATCATCTAAACTCTTTTCATAGTAAACCCACAGTCTTTTGTTCTTGCAGATCGGTGAGGAGTTCTGGACTGAAGAATGTTTAGAACACTGTAAATGCTTTGGTCCCAATGATCTGCACTGCATCTCTGCCTCCTGCACGCCCACTGAGGAGTGCGTGGTTAAGAATGGTAGACTCGGCTGCTACAGTCAAATGTCAACATGCATAGTCTCTGGAGATCCCCATTATTATACCTTTGATGGAGCTGTGGCTCACTTTCAGGTTAGAACTGATTGTGTACATTTCTGAAAATTCCAAGGTTATGGTTCAATTTTGGAAATCAAACATTGTATGACATGGCAGCATGGTGGTTCAGAAGGTAACCTCAGTGCCTCACAGCTCCAGGGCCCTATCTTTAATCTTGAGTTCAGGTTACTGTCTGTGTAATGTTCCTTCAGCACGGCCCTCATACATTTGGGTTTCCTTTGAGAATCTCCTTTTACTCCATTTCAGAAGTGGCTTGGCTCAGATCCCAATGTCCTAGTTGTGATTGTGTATATGAATGAGCACTAGAGATCACAGTAACCCTAGCCAGTATAAAGCAGTTACTAAGAGTGACTGAGTAAGATATAGTAACTATGACCTTATTTACTGTCATTTATTTAGAAATAAACAGTCTGCTTTTTTCATCGCAGTAATAAACATTTACTTTAACACTTTGTTACCTTAAGTTATTTTAATACATTCAATTATACATTTGTTATATTTAATCCAATATTCTGTAGGGCACTTGTTCATATGAGATTTCTCAGACATGTGGAAATGTCCCTCACGATGGTCTACAATTCCGTGTGGTGGCAACCAACATGCATCGTGGGAGCAGAGCAGTTTCCTTTGTATCTGCAGTGGACATGTGGCTAAATAAACAAGAAACACAAACACAAATTACAATTGGACAAAACAAGAGAGTAAAGGTACTAAAATGATGTTATATTCCTGCTTCCAGAGAAATGTGTGTTACACATATGCTTAGAGAACGTTTTCCTTCTGTTTCACTTTTGCAGGTGAATGGAGTTGAAGTGGATTCATCTGCTCATCACATCAATCATCTTGCAGAAATATATCATGAGAATAATTTTATAATTGTGAATTCTTCACATGAGCTCATGGTCTACTACGATGGCCGTTTTACACTTTTAGTCAAACTGGACCCAAGCTTCCATGGATCTGTGTGTGGAATGTGTGGGAACAATAATGGAGATCCTACAGATGACAAGATCCTGCCGAATGGAGAACCTGCACCCAATGATGATGTTTTTGGCAGCAGCTGGAAATCAAACATCAGCAGCTCAAGGTAGTAAATTTAAATATAATAAAAAAATATATATAAGATTAAACATTAGATCCAACTCACAGCTATGCAGAGCCTTTAATCATTGATATTTTGTTGTTATTATTATTTTTGTATTTTATATATATATATATATATATATATATATATATATATATATATATATATATATATATATATATAATATTCCTGTCTGTCCTGTTCCCTGTCTAGATGTGGTGTTAATGACCAGCCTGTTGATCCTGATGACTGCTCCTTCAGAGAGGAGTACTCTAAACTCTGCAGCATCATCACCAACACCAGTGGACCATTTCAGCACTGCCAGTTCCGTATCAACCCTGAATCCTTCTTCAGTTCCTGTGTGTATGACATGTGTGCTTTCTCACAGGCATGGGAACAAGACATGTTCTGTTCAGCTGTGGCGGCCTATGATGCTGCTTGCACCACACTGGAGCTCCAGATCCCAGACTGGCGCTCTGATCTATCTTGCTGTAAGATTGCTATATTTATGTACCCATCACTGTATACAGTATTTATTAAATAAGACTTATTTTCCCAGGAGCAACAAAACTCCTGGGAAAAATCCTATACTTAATTATATAAAAGTATTCTGAGTGTACTATCATTTTGTACAATATTCTTCCTCTAATTAGCAAGAATGGATCCCTGTGAGAACCTGAACTGTACTGCAGATGAGTGGTGTGGGGTGAAAGAAGGCATCTATGGCTGCTTCTGTAATGAAAATGATCCCAGACCAAACCCTGATTATTATGGTATACATTTCTAAAATGTAATTGTCATGAAAACAAATTCTCCAGTTACTTTATTCCCACAAACCTTCTGTGAATTACTGCTTTTTTCATTAGATGCTACTGAAATCTGTAAAAGCAGCTCTGGCACCATGTCTCTGTCCCGCTGTCAGCTGTTTGAAGCTGGTTTTTCTGGGAGTAACCTCCACTTAAATGACCCGAGCTGCAAAGGAACAGTTCATGATGGCAGACTGGTGTTCCATTTTGACAATGATGAGCACATCTGTGGCACAAATCTTACGGTACACCTATCTTTCCATTTTGATTGGTTCAAATTATAAAGTAAATTATAATGTAGGAATAAAATGTTCTTTTATTGAAATAATACTCTCAGGCCAATGGCACCCATTTCATTTATGAGAACCGAATCCAAGGGGAAGTAGACTCTCTTGAAGGCCCTATTAACAGGGTGAAAAGACTGGAACTGTTCTTCTCTTGCATTTACCAGCTCACTCAGACATCTAGCATGGATACTGAGCTAAATCCTATTCAGAGGTAGGGTGCAGTACACTGATAAAGCTTTTTGGAATGGATGTAGGTTGATTTCAGTACCTATGTATGCATTGATTTCAGTACCGTGCATTGGGAAAGTATTCACAGATTCGCTTTTTCCACATTTAATTGTTACAGCTTTATTCCAAAATTGATTAAATTCATTATTTTACCACAAATTATATTTCGTTTGATGTTACAAGCTTGGCACCAATTTTGGGCAGTTTCCCCCTTATTGTTCTTTGCAGATCCTCTTAAGCTCCATCAGGTTGGATGGGGAATGTCTTGCACAGTCATTTTCAGATCTCTCCAGAGATGTTTAATCAGGTTCAAGTCTGAGCTCTGGCTGGGCGACTTATGGATATACACAAAGTCGTTCTGTAGCCACTCCTTTGTTATCTTGGCTGTGTGTTTAGAATCAATGTCCTATTGGAGGATGAACCATTGACAGTTTGAAAGGTCTGAGGTCCAGACTCTGGATCTGGTTTTTAATCAAGGAAGTCTCTGTACATTGCTGCATTCCCCTTCCCCTGACTATTCTCCTAGTTCCTGCCACTGAAAAAATCTCGACAGCATGATGCTGCCACCACCATGCTTCACTGTAGGGATGGAATTGGCCAGGTGACGAGCGATGCCTGGTTTTCACCAGACATGACACTTGGCATTCAGGCCAAATATTTTAATCTTTGTTTTTAATGGTCTGAGAGTCTTTAAGGTGCCTTTTGCAAACTCTAGGTGGGCCTTCATGTGCCTTTTACTTACCGTTCTATACACCATACAGGCCTGATTGTTGGAGTGCTGCAGAAATAGTTGTTCTTCTGGAACGTTCTCCTCTCTCCACAGAGAAACACTGGCGCTCTTTCAGAGTGACCATCAGGTTCTATACACATCCCTGAGTAAGGCCCTTCACCCCCGATCGCACAGTTTGGCCAGACGACCCACTCTAGGAAGAGTCCTGGTGGTTTTAAAATTATTTTATTTACAGATGATGGAGGCCACTGTGCTAGTTGGGACCCTTAATGCTGCAGAAATTTCTCTGTCCCCTTCCCCAGATCTGTGCCTCGATAAAATCTCTACAGACATGTCATTGGACTTCATGGCTTGGTTTGTGCAGCGGCATGCATTTGGTACCTTGGCCTTTAGTGAGGACTTAAACGACTTTCCCGACTTAATCCACCTCTTAATTCCACCACTATCACGTCGCAATTATAGAAACCATCAATACTATACAAAAACGCAATATAACAATGCAATATAACAATGTGTGGCACTACAGAGAGAGAGGCATTTCGCATAGGGAAAGTGAATACCATTTTACTAAAGCAAAAAACTCAACTACACTACAACCACAACTGTACCACCTACATCATCTGGAGCAGTTTAGAATCAATATTTGTCTAATAACATGACAAAAACTTTAAAATGTAAATAAAATACAACCTACTCACCAGAGATGCAGACTCATTTTTATTTAACCTTTATTTAACCAAGTAAATCTTATTGAGATATAGAATCTCTTTTTCTAGAGAGACCTGGCCAAAATAGCAGAACAAATTAAATCACACAATCACAAAACAAACAAAAACGCAAAAGACAACTCAAGTGCATTTCAATTTAAATAAAAGTGCCATTAATTAAAACATTTGCATGTGTGGATGGACTCATGTTCTATAGATTTAACATAATGTTTAAAATCATTTAAGGAAATTAGACACTAGCTTTAGTGATTTCTGTAAGTCATTCCAAGTTGAAGGTGCAAAAAACATAAAAGCCTTTTTGAACAACTCTGTCCTAGCGGGAGGAGGAACATTTAATGAGAGAATTTTCTGGGACCGTAAACCATAAGTACTCTATACAAAAGAAAGAAATTTGGATATGTAGCCTGGCAGCCTGCCTATAATACCCTTATATATAAAAATATAAAGGTGAGTAAGCCGGCGATTTGACAGAGAGGGCAAATTCACTTTGGAGTAAAGTGTACAATGATGCGTGAGAGGTCTGCAATTTGAAATAAACCTTAAAGCTCCATGAGACACAGCATCCAACATCTGAAGACACTTTGATGGGGCATTTACATACAACAGATCACCATAATCGATAATAGAAAGAAATGTGGCATCAACTAGCCTTTTTCTAGCAGAAAAAGTAAAACAAGATTTGTTCCTAAAGAAAAAACCTAGCTTCAATTTCAACTTTTTTACTAGATTCTGTATATAAAGCTCAAAAGAAAGGTGCTCATCAATTAAAAATCCTAAATATTTATAAGATGAAACTACCTCAATTGTTTTACCCTGGTCGTTAACAATATTCAGGTCTAACTCTTTTTTCCTTGAGTTTGAAAATACCATTACTTTGGTCTTCTCTGCATTAAGCACAAGCTTTAAATAATAAAGCTGTGCTTGCACTCTATCAAAAGCAGTTTGCAAGCACTCGTACGTCTTCCTAATGGTAGCTGCACAACAATAAATGACCGTTTCATCTGCATAAAAATGGAAAGATGCATGTTGAACATTTTCCCCTAGACAGTTTATATAAATAGTGAATAAAAGTGGCCCTAGAATGGAGCCTTGCGGGACCCCTTTACAGATTGATAAATATTTTGATGTTAGGCCATCAACTTGCGTAGCTTGAGTCCTATCAGCGAGGTAGTTAATAAACCAGCCCACAGAGTGTTAAGATATACCTATACTGGTCAGTCTCTGCACTAATATACTAGGGTCAACAGTATCAAATGCTTTGGACAAATTAATAAACATAGACACACAGTGTTTTATCATCAAGTGCTTTGACTATATCATTAATTACTTTTATAGCAGCAGTGGTAGTGCTGTGTTTTTTTTTCTAAAACCAGATACTTGGATAAAATTGACTGAGCATTTAAATACTCTTTTACTTGTTCACTAACCAAAGATTCCAACACTTTGGCCAAATCTGAAAGTTTGGAAATAGGTCTATAATTATTTAGCAAGGTAGGGTCACCTCCTTTCAAAAGTGGCAAAACATAAGCAGACTTCCATACCTTGGGAATTTTGTTTGTGATCAGAGAAAGATTCAAAAGATGAGTCAAAGGGTTAGCTAGGATATCTGCAGCTAATTTAAAAAAGAAAGGGTCTTAGTGATCTGGGCCCGCAGGTTTTCTAGGATTCAATTGTTTCAGAGCTTTATGAACATTAGCAACAGAAAAGGAGCTAAGACTGAAAGTTTTGTCAGCAGTAATAAAGGTGTCATTTACAGGCTCCGACACTATAGGAGCAACAGAATTAAACAAAGATCCAGATGATATGAAATGCTCATTAAAACAATTTAACATTTCTACTTTGTCAGATATAGACACACCATTATTAACTAAAGACACCGGAAACCCTGTTGGTTAAGTCGTTGCAAATAATGACTTTATAGTTTTCCAGAATTTTGTGCACCGCTCCACAGAGGCTTATAATCCAGTGGTCTGGAAGTGAAAAACAAACTATTTCCCGGGCTGAGACAAGGTTGGCCGACCTCCTTACCATGTCTAGATTTTCTTGAACACAGATTTTTTTGAAGTATGTGTGAGACCAAATCAATTTCTCTTCCTCCATAAGCATAAAAAAGTCTATCGCAGATGTATTAATGTGTGCAGAGCTACACACGTGTTTTACCAGTCGAACTTGGCTGTAACAGTTTCCCTCTGACCAATCAATCAGAGTACAGAGAATGCTGACACTATTCTGGGCCAGCATTCTCTGACATGCACTGTAATTTATCAGACCTTCTATAGACAGGTGGGTGCCTTTCCAAATCATGCCTAATCAACTGAATTTACCACAGGTGGACTCCAATCAAGCTGTAGAAACATCTCAAGGATGATCAGTGGCACCTGAGCTCAATTTTTACTGGCAAATGTTTTTCTTTTTAATACATTTGCAAAGATTTTAAACAAACTTCTTTCACGTTGTCATTATAGTGTTTGTTTGTAGAATTTTGAGGAAAATAATTAATTTTCTATTTTGGAATAAAGCTGTAACATATATACTGTGGGAAAAGTAAAGCGCTGTGAAAACTTTCTGGATGCACTGTATACACACTCCTAAATAATAGTGCCTATTCTAATTTGTCTATATTTTACTGTCTCAAAGCATTGTGCACAAGGCTCTTCCAGATGGAAAGGGCATGTTCCAGGTCATGATGATTCCCTTTGAAGATGCCAGCTTTTCATACCGATACACTGGCATGGTGAATATAGAGGTGGGCCAACAAATCTACATGGGAGTCTTTGTTCAAGGAGTGGACAGCCGCCAGATTGCCACAGTAATAGATTCATGTTGGGCCACACCTGTAAATGAAGAAAACTACACTGTCCGCTGGGACCTGATTAATCAAAAGTAAGTCACTTCTTCTCTTTTTATATATATATATGTTCATCCTAATCAAGGACATTGAAAACTTTCTGCTTACTTACAATTCAAGTGAAAAGTTCAGATATACTCCTAGTTCATATGAAGTTTGTTCAGAGATTGTACACGAATTCAGGATCTTAATTGAATTCAGGTAATTAAGATTAAGATGACGGAACAATATTAGAGCTATAATTAGCTAGGCTGACAAGCTAATAAAATAGATTCATTTATATTCAAATAAACATATTTCAATTATTATAATTATAAATTATTATACACAAAATCTAATCCAATGAATAACACAATATCTATAAAATCATCTGGATTATTTTAAAATTCCGATTTTATATTCTATATTAGACAAAAATGCTCATTGGCAATTTATGTAACTGCAGTTATATTCGTTTCTGAATCTTAAATCAATGTATAAATAAATCTTAAACACTTCATAAAGATATGATTTAATGTACCATGTGAAAAAAAGATAGATACAAATTGTATAGTAACATTACTACCTAATTAATATTGAAACTAGAGTCAATCATTACAATCACCAAATGACTTTTAGATGAAAGTCTCCACTTCATCATAAGTAGAATTTTCTGTGGGAAAAGCCTAATTTATAATCACCAACATGAAGCTCACCTGTCCCAAGGAATACTTATTTAAACTTTCCATTTCAGATTCTGGTACAGTAAGTGCACAACAATATCACAAGCTATACTATGATGATAGAAATACTTTAGACCAGCGGTCCCCAACCTTTTTTTGTGGTTCATGGACCGGTTTAATGTCAGACAATATTTTCATGGACCGGTCTTTAAGGTGTGGCGGATAAATACAACAAAATAAAATGATACGACAGGCATAAAAAATGATATTTCCTTAATATAATAATAACCGTGAATCCACTGTGTTGTTTTTTGTCCATTTTGCTCGCTTGGGGGATTGAATGAAATGGGCCGGAGCAGCCCCTTTAAGAAGGTAGCGGATGGAGGTAAGACGTGACAGAGGCATCACTTGATGTCATGCATCGAGAGTGAGTCATAGACAGATGTGGCAGAGAGAATTCGGTAATTTTCCAAACTAAAACATAATTCAGAATCAGATAATAAATAAAACGGAAATAATGTAAGTTATGTATTCTTTCTGTGCTGCCCGGTACCAATTGACCTACGGATGGGTGCCGGACTGCGGCCTGGGGGTTGGGGACCACTGTTGTAGACCACCACTGAGATACAGACTTTTCTTCATGTTAAATGTTTGCTGTTTGTTTTGTTTATTTTTACTGTATTTTTAGACAGTAATTAAACTGCTGATCTTTAATGTGTTTGTTTTGATGAAGTTGTATTTATAATGATAAAGAATATGCATTACACAGTGAAATGTTTACTTTATAATGCATTGCCTAGAAGGACTCCATGTGTAAATCTAACCAAAAATACATCTTCCTGATTTAAACCAATTCTTAAATAAAATATTTTTAGGTGTCCAAATGCAAATGATGGCACAGTAAAGGTGATTGAAAATGGTGTCTCCACAACTGGACGATTCTCCTTCAAGATGTTTACGTTTGATCATGATGTATCCAAGGTTTTCCTTCACTGCAGCATTCACCTTTGCCTTTTGAGAAAAAACAACTGTGCAGTGGTGAGTGAATACACTTCTGATGATTAACATGCACCATGCATGCACTATAACACGATCTATTAAGAGCTATCAAGCTCTATTCAAATTAAGGCTGAAGTTCATGTAAATGTGCAATAGTTCAACTAATAGTAAAAGGACAATATGTAAATGTGCAAATATACTAAAATAACCTAATACAGTTTTATTTTAATTGCAAAATATGTTTGCTGCATCAATCTTTTGATAAAAATATACAGACAAAGATGCATGTACAATAACAACGTAGTTCTAACTGTGTTATAAATAAATAGCGTAATATGATTGTTTTTTGTTTTTATATCAGGGGCTATGTTTGACACATTTTGTATCAGGGGTTCCTGTCCCATGTCTCTATCGCACACACACACACTCACACATATAATACCTTTCCACTAACGGACAGGTTTGAGGGGTGCCAATACTTACAAAATATTGAAATATCTATGTCACATAGCAGATGGATCTAATAAAATAAGTTAATAAGAAAGTTTACTGTTAACACAAGCAATGCTAAAGACAGGACATAACATTGACTAGTCCTATATTCAAATATATTAATAATTTAAATTCTAAAAATGCCTGTAAGGTTTTATCACTTCAATGACATACTTTAGATTTAATAATCTAACACTAGCATTAGCCCATCGCTTGAGCTGCTGCAGTAACAGAGCTCTTTAATAGTGCAGGAAGAAACTCAAACTATGTGAAATAAATAAACCTGCTTGTGAGCTATAACAAATCGAAATAATACTAAAAACATGTGTGTTTTCTGCAGCATTGCTTCCCTGGAAATCACCATCGTTCAGGCAGATCTGTGGACGTCCATGATAGGGCCTCAATTTCCATGGGGCCTTTTGTCTGGTCCACAAAACGCTGAGGTAAAAATTTCACTTTTTTGCCATTTTTAAATCCATTAAACTGTAGTGAGAACAGCAGTAAGATTGCACCAGATTCAGTGTGACTAGAAAAAACTGTAAATTATCCAAAAGGGAAATGGACAAGATCCCATTTCATTGACAACCATGTGAAAAAGAAAGTATACCCTCTTTGAACTCTATGGTTTACATATCAGGACGAAAACAAATTCTAGTACTTTTCATATCTTCAAATTAGTTTAAAACAACTTCAGATAAACAACACATGAAATAATGTATGACATGATTTATTTTTACAAAAATCCAGCAAAATTAAGAAGTCGTGTGAGAAATCAGCTTCCATATGAATTAAAAGTCTAAATGAAAGTACAGAATCAGTCAGCTACTGCTAATGAAGAGCCCTTGATTAATTCATCACCAGCAAGTGTAACCACCTCTATAAAAGTATTAGTGGTTATCTGCTCTGGAGCGTTCAGGTGTGTTTTAGCACAACGCATACTGTAAATACATTTCCAAAAACAAACAAACAAACAAAAAAAACACATCATTCTACACTGAGGAAGATTAGGCACAAGTGGAAAACGTTTAAACCGATCTTCCCAGGAATGGATGTCGCAGGAAATTTACCCCAAGGTCAGACAATACAATGCTTTTTAGAGATTACAAAAAAAATGCTAAAGTCACATCCAGAACTCTACAGGCCTTCAGTTAGCAAGGTAACTTATTTTTAAAGTTAGTTCTTGACAGTACAATTAGCCATGTAGTTCAAAAGAATGTATACAATTATACAAGTAATTCCCTAAAACCTTACAATTACACCGTATTTAATAATTCACATCGCACATGTGTTGACATCACACAATTCCAGATTATATGGTGATACAGTAAGCTAGGCCAGGTTAACGGTGAGCATGCAAGACAGTAAAACAATTGATTGCAACAGCTGCATCACACAACCTACAAGTAATAAATGGACTAATATGTGGCAATGATACAAGCTGTAATTAGTATTTTAAACATACCGTCTATATTTTTATTCGATTTTTCACATGATTGTATGTAGAATTCACTGAACACCACTGGACACAGTCACACAGTGGAATTTTCACTAAAAGAGATAGAAAAAAAAATACAAATTTATGACAAACAATTCAACCTTTTTCTGTTAACAGGTCTGTAAGTCCACAAGGAAATGAAAAGGTATTTTATCGATTTCCTGATTATATGGATGATTCACTGAAGGCAAAACAATTTCCTGCTAATGCATTTTCAATTAATCATGAAACAATTGTATTACTCCATGAGCGAACCTGTCTTTATAATTGACTGAGGGGATTTTTGCTGTGAATAAATCAGAAAGTATGTACCCTGAGGAACAGTACAGTTTATACTGACATGCTTTTATGAATAAAATTAGACTGTAAATCAATGTTGTGTGGTTAAATAATCTAAAATGTATTCTTCAGCTCATCAAATGATTCTACTGTAATTCTAAAAATGTTTTGTATGTCTGTGTTGCTCAATAAATTCTCTCTAACTCTCTAACAAATCTTCTATTTATTTTCCATCCTCCCCAGGCATATCTATCACACACTGTAAAATCGAATAGCTGCCATGACTTGCATAGATAAGTTACCAGTACTAATATGTACTCCTTAATAGTTATTATAAAGTAAGATGTAATTGCAGGGTAAAAAAGTACATTTTACTGTTGATTCTGAGTGAAGTTAACATGGCTTAAGGCATGATCACTCGCTAATTTTATTTTGAGTCAACTTAATCGTGTTTAAGTTACAATCACGACAGGGCTTCATTTGCTGTCACGTGCTAAGAGCGAGTATTTTTTAACGAACCCTAAAAGCAACCAGTTCTGCGCATGTGCTGTAGAAGTCATCAGACGTCTCACACCGTGTCGACATTTTCACAATTTAAGGATCTCTTCATGTAAAGGTAAGTAATCAAACAAATAATACCTGTGTGTGGATTTGTTTATTCTACTTTTGTTATAGCGCTAACTAGCATTTGTTTCATATTAATTTAGCTAACAAACACTGCACAAGTGGAGCTCTCTTCCGAAAGAGGGAGAAGAGAGAGACTTCTCCTCTGTGTGGTGTGCAGGGCAGTGACTGTACGAGTGGACACTGATACGACCACTGAATAGTTTGAGTAGCTGATGACCTTCCAACCGTCTTGTTGAGTTTTTTCTCTTAGCTTAGTAATAGTTTAGTACATTTCTAACACCGCTAATGCGGTCGCTAAGATAGCGCTATGCTAACGTGGTGTTAATACCTTTTTTACCTATTTTTTCCTGCCTTTTTTCTCTTCTTATCTGCCTTTTCTGTCGACCACTACGATGATTTTTGTTAAACATAGCAGGGAAAAATATTACTTTTTGTATGATGTAAACTGAGATCCACAGAGTAAAGGTTAACGTTAACTCATCCTGAAACGCTTGAAACACGCGGTGCCTCAAATTTTTCACTTGCACTTCCGCGGGACACGAGAGACCGGGTTTCAAATCCAAAAGTCTAGTCACATGTTTTTGTGTATTTGTTGTGCATTGCAGGTATATGCAGAGTTCAACAGGATTGCCACCACAAATCTAGAAAACATTTTTTTTTTTTATGTATGAAGGCGTAAGTCTTCTAAAGTGTTTCTTAATGTAATTTTTTGGTAAGCGAGCATAAATACTGTATTTTAATAAATGGAAACTTGCAGTAGTGTTAAAACACTAGGTCCTTTGTCCCTGATAAACTGTGTACTAGATTTGGAGATGACTTCTCTCCACTAAAAAAAAAAAACATTTAGATAAAACTCTTTTCATGTACACTTTTGTGTTCATATTGTAACGTTGAATATTGTATTATCCTGAACTTAATTTGTTCTTTCCATTAGAAGCCAGATGTGACAGCACTACGTCCCCTTGTTTTCAGAGGCCTCCCAATACTACTTGGTGACGATCCGAGTAACTTCTACAACTCTGCCTTTGTAAGTTCTTACACAGTTACAGAAAAATAAGAATATGGAATGTGTCCCTGTGAGTTCAGTACTAGAAGAGCGCACAGTGGTGCATTGGGTAGTTCTGGTCACTCACAGCAAGAATGAACTGGGTTCAATCCAGCTAGCTGACAGGTGTGGAAGATTGACAGCAGGAATCTTTTTATGTACAGTAAAAATGATCCATGGCCCATGTGTTGATGCAGGAAAATGCAGGTTTGTGTAAAATGATTCCACTGTTTGTTTTTGTCTTGGCCAGGCTGTTGGATTTGTCCGGTTCAACAGGCAGGTCACACCAGAAAAACACAGGTGATAATCACAGCAGTCAGCTGATGCTTCTGATGAATGCTGCAGATGACAGCCGAAAGGTAAAAAGTAACACATTTGTCAAACAAAAAGTAACCATGAAATGAATGATAAACTAATGAACAAGACTTGAAGGCTGTGTAGGCAGGACAGATAGATAATGTTTCACTGTTGTAATGGAGTTTTTGTGTCATACAGGATTCAAACGATAATGAGGGCTGGGCACAGGTGACTGTTGGCTTGATGACTGGAAGGAGGTATTGTGATGGACAATCTCACAAGCTTACCACAAGCATTTTGCCTTTTGTTTGGTCTGTCTTATGCTCTCCACCTTGAATACCCAAAGGGCCATGAGAAACATGTTAAACTTTATCCAGAGAGTGATGCTTAGGCTGGAAGAAAACAAACTCCCCCCAAGACTCCAAACTCTAAAAAATCTCCTGTTGAGTAAGTAAAATGATTGAAGAGTTAGTTTAAGAGTAGTAGTAGTGCTGGTTGATATTGTTGCCATTGTTAAGTCATTATTGCACTACTTAAAATTATTGTGTTGAAAGCAAAAAACACTCGCTGCAGATACATAGAGGTTTTTAAATGCCTTATGCTCAGACTATTCTGTTTGTATAACTTATATTTAATAAATATTCTTGCAATTGTTCTTGCAATCCTGCTGCACACACAGCACTTCGCAACTGCAGGTGAAAGGTGACAATGGGTTCGGTAAAAAGAGTCACCAAAAGTGCATTTGATTGACTGAGTGATGGTTATGGCTATTATTGGTTTGGCACTATGTTGCTTACGTGTATGAGAGTAGTGCCAGTTGCTATTGTCTGCTAAGTGATTATGGCACTTCTTTGAAACAAAAGTTTATATTTTTACGTTTGTTACAGGCCACATTCCTGATTGTTTTAAGAGATGCAAATGTTTTAAAGCTGTGGTGTGAAAATTTAAGGGTTGAGAAATAAACCTGTTATAACTAATGAGATTGTGTGTTACATGTGTGTTTTTACTTAATACCAATACTCCACTGTATAGGTATAAATTATAGTGAGTCGGCAGGCATTTGTTCATGTTTTAGATACAGACATTCCCTACAAAGTAGACTTTCAATACATGTCTAATTATTAATTACCAAATTCAATGTTTTACTGAATGTTATTATTTAAAGCTAAAACTAGGCCTTTATTTACTGTTACATTAAAAGGGATGTATTATAGTGCAGTTAAGAAAATCTGACTGCTCTAAAAGTAAATAAAACTAGAAAATCTCATATACAGGAAATTTGTACTTCAGTTAGCCTAACTTACATAATTGTGTTATTTGGAATACACACAACAGTAAAGTTTACATCATGCAAGTTAGTATGCTTTACTGGTACGTCTGAGTAGTCTATACTTACCCAATAGTACACATTAAGCAAATTGCCAAGTACTATGTACTGGTTTCTCTTAGTTACAGTAGCTTGGCTATAAGTATATTCTACTTTGTAAGCATTAGTTACTAGGACACTCAATACCCTATTCTACTGTACTTATTATTTTAAGTGCAACCCATTTGCATGCTTTTTTTTCAATTAACTACCGTAATTTCCGAACTATAAAGTGCACCCAAATATACAGTGAGGAAAATAAGTATTTGAACACCCTGCTATTTTGCAAGTTCTCTCATTTAGAAATCATGGAGGGTCTGAAATTGTCATCGTAGGTGCATGTCCACTGTGAGAGACATAATCTAAAAAAAAAAATCCAGAAATCACAATGTATGATTTTTAAACTATTTTTTTGTATGATGCAGCTGCAAATAAGTATTTGAACACCTGAGAAAGTCAATGGTAATATTTGGTACAGGAGCCTTTGTTTGCAATTACAGAGGTCAAACGTTTCCTGTAGTTTTTCACCAGGTTTGCACACACTGCAGGAGGGATTTTGGCCCACTCCTCCACACAGATCTTCTCTAGATCAGTCAGGTTTCTGGCCTGTCGCTGAGAAACACGTTTGAGCTCCCTCCAAAGATTCTCTATTGGGTTTAGGTCTGGAGACTGGCTAGGCCACGCCAGAACCATGATATGCTTCTTACAGAGCCACTCCTTGGTTATCCTGGCTGTGTGCTTCGGGTCATTGTCATGTTGGAAGACCCAGCCTCGACCCATCTTCAATGCTCTAACTGAGGGAAGGAGGTTGTTCCCCAAAATCTCGCAATACATGGCCCCGGTCATCCTCTCCTTAATACAGTGCAGTCGCCCTGTCCCATGTGCAGAAAGACACCCCCAAAGCATGATGCTACCACCCCCATGCTTCACAGTAGGGATGGTGTTCTTGGGATGGTACTCATAATTCTTCTTCCTCCAAACACGTTTAGTGGAATTATGACCCAAAAGTTCTATTTTGGTCTCATCTGACCACATGACTTTCTCCCATGACTCCTCTGGATCATCCAAATGGTCACTGGCAAACTTAAGACGTGCCTGGACATGTGCTGGTTTAAGCAGGGGAACCTTCCGTGCCATGCATGATTTCAAACCATGACGTCTTAGTGTATTACCAACAGTAACCTTGGAAACGGTGGTCCCAGCTCTTTTCAGGTCATTGACCAGCTCCTCCTGTGTAGTTCTGGGCTGATTTCTCACCTTCCTTAGGATCATTGAGACCCCACGAGGTGAGATCTTGCATGGAGCCCCAGTCCGAGGGAGATTGACAGTCATGTTTAGCTTCTTC
Source organism: Silurus aristotelis (assembly GCF_946808225.1). Lineage (NCBI taxonomy): Eukaryota > Metazoa > Chordata > Actinopteri > Siluriformes > Siluridae > Silurus > Silurus aristotelis. Next base: position 1,776,189 of record NC_139588.1, on the reverse strand, counting down.
CATTTTCTAATGATTGCTCCAACAGTGGACCTTTGTTCACCAAGCTGCTTGGCAATTTCCCTGTAGCCCTTTCCAGCCTTGTGGAGGTGTACAATTTTGTCTCTAGTGTCTTTGGACAGCTCTTTGGTCTTGGCCATGTTAGTAGTTGGATTCTTACTGATTGTATCGGGTGGACAGGTGTCTTTATGCAGCTAACGACCTCAAACAGGTGCATCTAATTTAGGATAATAAATGTAGTGGAGGTGGACATTTTAAAGGCAGACTAACAGGTCTTTGAGGGTCAGAATTCTAGCTGATAGACAGATGTTCAAATACTTATTTGCAGCTGTATCATACAAATAAATAGTTTAAAAATCATATATTGTGATTTCTGGATTTTTTTTTTAGATGGAAAAAACAAAAAAACAAAAAAGCACTGAAAAAATGTAATGCTCTGGAAGCATTGACATTTATGTAATGTTCGTTTTTCTTTGTTGTTTTCTCTCTGTAAATTAGTGTTAATTTGACATGATTATGATTATTGTTTGTTACTGCAACAGTCCCTGGATTGAGAGAGGGCTGTGTTCTATTCAGAGCTAGTGATCACCAGTGCACCCTACCTTAGTAAGGCTGTATTCTCCATAACAGCAGCCTTGGAAAGTGTATGGATTAATAGTGAAAGTTATTAGGAAGACACTTTTAAATACATAAATATCGGTTTGGAACATAAATATCGCTTTTTCTCTCCTATTGAAGTGCCCTTCGTAGGCATCACCGTGCGGTTTGGAACACAGTGCAGGTGTCAGTGCGGCCATTTTGTTTTTAAGGTTTGCTGAAACAATACTGGGATTAAAATAAACTCTTTGTAATCAGACAAATTTCTTTTTCAAAATATTTATTATATAAAATAAATGGCGGCACAAAATTAATGTAAATATTCCAAATACATAATTTACGCAAGAAAATGTAAATGCGTTTTTCCCGGGAAATGCAGACACGTGACAATGACGTTTTCTGGATTGGGAGTTTTTCCCGCGAAGCAGAAAGCTTTTTCTGCACTTCACCAGAGTTGAGAACCGTGGTAAACGAGAGAGAAAGGTTCCTGTGATCCTCAAACCTTTTATGGTTTCTGCCATGGAGCTGCTCTATGAAATGCGTGAGGCTTGTGGCATGAATCCCTTTATGTAAGATCTGGAGCAATGTCTGCCTACAGAGGAGGAGAGTGCATCAGCAGAAATTGAAATGACAAGTAATGAGGAGAAGCCCATAGACCTACCTCAAAACATCAGCAGCAGCAGAGACGGATCAACCATCTATTTGCCAGCTGCAGAGTCCACCAAAGGAACAAGGTAAAAAAAAATCTTTAGGCCTCAATTGGTATTAAACTCGAAATACAATTTGCTCTGATTATCCAATTCAAAACATTGACACCCTCTGACTCTTAATGCGTCATGTTTCCTTCTGGAACATCAGTAAATGTTTTCACCTTTTGTAAGTTCTGTATGAGTCCCTCAGTCGTCCTCGGGACGAGTCCCAGATTTCTTGGTGTTTAGTAGATCATCTAAGATGCCTGATGTAATATTAAGTGAGTAGTTTGTGAACATTAGAAACACTTGCAGTTTAGCTATTTACCGCAATTTCTGGACTATAAAGCGCACCCTTATATAAGCCTGAATTTTAAACACTGAATTTTACTAATATTTTTATTGGTGTATAAGCCGCAGGTGTCTACACTGAAACTAATGATCTTCACACAGGCTTTACCGAAATAGAGCTGTATTTTGGGAATAGCATGTCACTGCATTCTCCCAGTATTACTGCGTGTGTGTGCGTGTGAGACTGAGGAATATGTCCTTATTATTTTCTGATGCTCATTTCTAAGTTTCTTTAACTAACCCGTCAGTAATGCTGTTGCCAAGAAAAATAAGAAAGCACGAGTTTTGGAAACCTGTCTGTGCTTATATGATTTGTGTTGGAACTGGAGTTTTACGAGCTGTCCCTTCACCCAGACTCAACACGCTACAACACTTTGTATCTTTTTGGTGTAGTAAAATATATTAGATTAACCCTAATATTTTCTACATAGTAATATTAACATTTATTGAATACTAGTTTTTTCTAAGTAGAATTGTAAATAAATACACAATGAATTGATGTACAAAATGAACTGTGTGGAACTAATTTATTAGATATTTTATCGTATTACTTAACTTTTTTTTATAGTCACTGCACATAGTCCTAAAAACACCAAGTAAATTTTAATCAAAAACTTGAGTGCATTGAAGTCTGTGCATTGCGCATGCGCCATTGGACCCGCCATTACCATCGTTTTGGATCAGAGGAGGGCTGTTTCACGTGGCTGGTTGTAGTAAGGCGAGTTATTTTTACATTTCTTCTGTAATTTGCGTCATTTTATAGGTCTGTGAGCATTTGTATAATTTTTGGTGATAGTATGGTGATGTGATTGATGTATGATTTAGCGGTGTCAGAATACAGCTTGTATTTAAGCAGAATATTTCTATCTGTAGTTTAACTTATTATCATTAATTCTGTTGTTTTAATATAACACATTTTGTCTGTTTATTTACAGGGTTACTAGATCTCAGACTCCTGACCTTCAGCACTGGTGTCTGGTGTGTCATTAAGGAGAAACAGTAGGCTTCTAATGTCATGTCTTGGCCATGCAAATATTGCAAATTTGAGACATCAAAACGTGTAGAGCTTTTAAAGCATTATAGATTAAAACATCCACACACTGGTCAAGGCTGGTCAGTGCCCTGTTTGTACTCGGATTGTCCATGCTCATTTAGAGGTTGGGGGCCACAGTTAAGGCAAACTGTTTCATTTTCATGTCTTGTGTGCAATTTGTTTAGTTGTTACACAGAGCGGCAGTATTTTGAACACCTTGGTGTTCATCTGAAAAAGCACGTTCTGAAAAAGTGCTGCATTCAGTGAGAAAGGTCCTCTCGGCACAGCACATAATCGAAATCGGTATCTAAAGGAACATTTCTCTATCATTGAGCCAGTGGAGTATATACTTGATGCAAAAGAGGGAAGGACAATCCAGTATGTACCAATTTTGCAGTCTTTGTCAGAATTTCTAAAAAACTGTGGCATTCAGGATAAGCTGTTCAAAAGTGCAAGACACTGTGGTTCATGTCAGTATGCCAGTTTTCATGATGGTTCCAATTTCAAGGAAAATGAATTTCTATCTGGTGAGGAGTTAAGACTTTCACTTTTACTGTACTGTGATGATTTTGAAATTTGTAACCCTTTAGGAACTTCTCGCAAGAAGCACAAGGTAACAGGAGTCTACTGGGTGTTGGCTGACATTTCATCTGTATTAAGGTCTGCATTATCATCAGTTTACTGGAGTATCTTGTGCAAGGCAGATGATGTTAAGAAATGTGGCTATTCTGCAGTGCTAGAGCCGTTGTTAAGGGATTTGAAAAGCTTGGAAGAGGATGGAATTTTTGTGCCTCATTCAGGAAAAGCACTGTGATTGCTGAAAACCTTGGTGCTCACTCACTTGGAGGTTTTGTTGAAAGTTTCAGTGGGTTATATGTTTGCAGATTTTGTATCGGAGACCGGTCACAATTTCAAGAACTTGAAGTAAGGACAGGAGGATTTCCTTGTAGAACAAAACAGCAATATCAGTTGGATGTCGATGCAGCATTAGCGAGTAACAACCATAGCCATGGAGTTAAAACGCATTGTGCGGTTACTCAAAAATTCAGTTATTTTAATGTGACAAACGGTTACCCACCTGATGTACTGCACGATTTATTTGAAGGTATTGTACCTCTAGAATTGCCATTGTGTTTAACTATCTTGATTAAGAAAAAATATCTCTCTCTTGAAGCGCTCAACAGAATCATCAAGCATTTTCCATACAAGTGGAAAGACAGGACAAATTGTCCCCAAGCAATACCAGCAACCTTTGCCTCTCGTAAAACCATTGGCGGTAACGCACACGAAAACTGGTGCCTACTGAGGTTGCTTCCACTTATGATTGCGCACAAAGTACCAGAAGAGGAACAGGCATGGCAGTTGTTGATGTGCCTCAAAGATGTTGTTGAGTTGGCTGTGTCACCTGTGTTCACAGATGAAAGCATAGGTTGCCCGGACAGCCAGTTTTCAGAAGAGAAATTGATTCCAAAACACCATTTTGTAGAGCATTACCCACAGCTCATTAAAGCGTTTGGCCCATTAGTGTCTTTATGGACAATGAGGTTTGAATCAAAGCACCGTTTCTTTAAGAAGATAGTAAGACAAACTGCCAGTTTCCGTAACATTTTGAAGTCCATGGCAAAAAAACACCAGTCAATGATTGCATACCATCTTCACACTTCAAATGTAAAAAAAAAACCTGTGGTCTCTGTCAAAGACCTCAAGACTTCCAGTAGAGGTGGTAAATGAGAGTATACAAGATTTTCTGTCACAGAAATTTCCTATGGAGACCGTTGTTAATTTGACTAAAACTGCAGAATGTCAAGGCACCAGTTATGCTACTGGCATGATTTTGGTATCTGGCACCACTGGTGGGTTGCCTGACTTTGCTGAGATTGTACAAATCATTGTTGTTCATGACTGCTTGGTCTTTGTAGTCAACCTACAAAGTGCATGGTACTGTGAGCATTTTCAATGCTTTAAGTTAGAGTCTACAGGCATAGTCAGGGTAATTGAGCAGTCACAACTAAATGCTAAATAATACAATATGCAATGAGAAAATGATTAAAATTTGTTAAAAATGTTGGCTTTAAGATTGAATTATATTCAGATATTTAAAAAAATGTAAATAACTTGCATATACATGCACATTACTTCTAGAAAAAGCAAGCACCTCTTGGTCTTGTCAGTCTCGGTTATCTTTCTGCCTAAAATTTTTTTAAGGATTACAATCATAGTTATTTTAAATCATTGCAATAATTTCTTCATTTAGATATATCTTGCAGCCCTATTAAAATGTAAGCATGTTATAATCTACATACACCTTTAATGTTTGTGGATTTGTTCAAAAACCTACTTTTTATGTATTTTTTGTTCACTTCTCTGCTTGCCAAACACTATGCCTGCCTGCACTCAACTACGTGTTTTCATTGATGAGACCGCAGTTCACAAGTTAACCCTACCAGATGGAATACCTAGTACAGTTGAGGAACTTTTGGCAGGTGCACAGGATCATTTTTAACTCCAAGGGAGTTTTAATGTTATGTATATGGACAAAGATTTTGAAAGCCAATTGTTCACTCTGACATCAACAGATTTGGTTAAGAACAAAGACACAATCAAGCTAGTCAAAATAGAACATTGATTAACATTTTGTATTATTGTTTTTAATAGAATTTGTAATAGATATTTACAGACATTTAAGTAATAATTATAATAAAAAAAAACAAAAATGCATTCAAAATAATTTTGAGCTTGATACAGATACAAATACAAGGTCCCCTGGTGGTCTAGTGGTTAAGATGCAGCGCTCCCACCGCTGCGACCCGGGTTCGATTCCCGGTCAGGGAACCATCCCCAGCCACTCTTAGTGCCGGTCCCAAGCCCGGATAAATTGGGGAGGGTTGCGTTAGGAAGGGCATCAAGCGTAAAACATGTGCCAAATCAAACGTGCGGAGGATCCGCTGTGGCGACCCCTAACGGGAGAAGCCGAAAAGAAAGTTTAGATACAGATACAAATACTGACTCTAGACTTTAGAGGTCAATTAGTTGGTCTTAGCTGGTAGACTAACACATTGTGCTTTTTCGTCAACTTTCAAAAATCTGGCCTGGATACATAGAACAAGGTGACTCCAAAAACCGTGGGATGAACCGAAAAGTGCTAAAGTAATACTGAAGGGCTAAATGTAAGAGCAGGAAATATTCATCTTTAGATAGAACAAAGTACTTGATGTCTCATCATGCTGAACAACACTGCTTAGTTACAGTACTGTGCTAGTATTTTACCCCCAAAAGAGGTTTTAAGCCAGTTAAGCTCCTTTACTGTATTGTACCAGTAAGAATTCAGCTTACATTTTTAAACATTCATCTTGTCATTATTTGTAATAATCCAGTAAGATTTTTGTATGCACAAGGAGTCTGAGAACACACCTGATCTCATCATCATCAAATTATTATTAGTATTATTACCTGAAAACTAAATTCAGAAGAAATTAACTGTCTTTAACCTCTTTTGGGGTAAAAATACTAGCATGCCTAAGACTTTTACACAGTTCAGTATGTGTTGACAACATTATTCTCTTCACAGAAGCAAAGCATTGAGGTGAGGCATGAAGCTGTTATCCGGAGCCTCATACTGTACCATGGCGAAAAACAAGAGGAGCTTTTTGAAGAATGCCTGGTAAAGCTTTTTTAAATTGTGTTATCATAAAGTTAAGCCTGAACTGAAATAAGAGGCACATCAATTCTTAATCTAATGCCATGTTCTACTAAACTATTTGAGGGTTGTTTTACCAGTACAAACCAAGTAATATTTCTTGTTAATTATATGCAGGAGGACAGTCGCAGTGACACCATACACCCCAACTCAGTGTTTCATCCTGCATGTTCTGGTGAACCCTTTTCATAAATGATTCTTTTGGGTTGTTCTGTTGTTTTAAAATTGTTTCCCGCACTTTGGTACATAATTTGTACTTTTGCCATTTGTACTAAATTGATCTTTAGTAGCGTTTTCAGTTTTAAGCCTTATAACCACCTGGTCTTACTGTCACCAAGAGAGACCAGACTTTAGAAGCATCGATGTGTTTCTACTGTGTGTTTGGAATTGACTTTATTCAAGGCAAATAGTGGTGGGAATATGTTTTGTTAAAGTTATCATTTTTTGCCAGTTTTCATTTACTTTTATCTAGAGCGTTTAACATCTTTAATAAACATAATTAACATCTGTTTTATACAAAATGTTTTGATAGGGTTGGGAAAAAATAAACAATTGAATTGTATTAACCACTGTGATTTGTGTTGAAAGCATACACAAAGTGATTACATTTATTTGGTAATATCATTATTATTAATAATGTTTACTGAATTATTACTACAAAAGAAAAGAAAAAACAGTAAATGCAATTTACCCTAAAAAAGTAAATAAGATTTATTAAATATTTCTAGTACAGCAATGCTACACACTTACAAAATATCTAATAGAATTTACCTAAATCATTCAAATAAATCTAACTTCTAAAATAAAAATAATTAAGTAACATTTACTTATTTCTTTACCAAACATTTCATGGAATATTAAGTAGGTTTTAATAGATTTTGCTAGATAATTAATACTTGAAATTAGGCAGTAAATTTTACAAGTTTGTTTTTTCAGTGTACCCTTCTCAGAAATGGCCTTTGAATGGTTACGCATGTAAGTTCTTGTTCATGTATTAGGACCAAAACATGTTTTGAGTCGGCCAGTTCTGTGAATGAACACTTGTGTTTCTGGACGTACAACTTATGTTATGTTCCAACACAAATTTAACAAGATCTTAAATGTAACACAAACCTTGTTTATCCAATGGAGAAAGGAGGATACCGTCCTTGAGTTTCAAAATAAAAAACTTTACTAAATAAGGCCTACTTCATTTATGTCTATAAACGAAGATTCATCTTCTCATACAAGATCAGCCAACAAACTCGGAACAATGGAACATAATGCAAGCGCTTCGAAGACAAGCCTACTCTCCAATAAACTTCTTTCACTCAGCCATGGCTTTCCTGTAGGATGAAGTTACAAGTTTGTTTTTTTAAAAAACTGAGACTGAGAGCAGAGTAGCAATGCACTTTGGGTAGGTCAAGTGCAGGGGATAATAATACGCCATCAAATAAAGGGCTCCCTCATGCAGATGGTTCTTGGGGAAGGTTGCTACTGGGGTGGTCCTGATTGCCACCATGCAGTTTTCTTTATCCACAATCAGGACAGGGCAGGAAAGGGGCAGATAAGTGTTTGGATCCTCTGAAGGCTAAACAGGAAAATGAATTGATAAAAAAAATGAAGGTATAAGAGAAAATAATAACAGGACAGAGTCTGGGTGTTGAAACAATCACAAAACACAAGGCTAAAGACAGATGTTTGGGAATCTATGTTACACTAAGGACCTAGAAAGAGGTATTATTTTACCATCAGGACATGAAGCAGGGCCTCACTCTCTTGTCGAAACTTCTTGGGCAGAGCAACTGCAGATGGGAACATGGCTGGCAGGGACTTCAACATGTTGATGGCTCGTTCCTCTGCATGAGAGAAATTGTCATACACGTCACATGTTACTCTGAATTGTGACGAAAACAGAATTACATTGATGAAAAGCAAGGAAATGTAGATCTTACCTGTGTTAAATACCGTAAAAGACCGCTTGGCTCTGGAAGGTGTCCCAGCGCTCCTTCACCTCCTTAATGTAAACAGTGTTGTCTTTGCTGACAATCCTGCAAAGTTCACTGAGAACCTGCAAATCATTCAGTATACAAATAAAACAATGACACAATAGTCTTCTCCACTCACAAAATAAACGAGTAAAACAGGAGGCTTCCACATGTAGGAAAAATGAAAATCAAGAGCTCTTTTTGGTTAATTAAAGGGATGTTACAGTCTGTTTACATCTTATAGTTGTCCAGCACTAGTATTCGATGTACACCACCCCAGACAGTGTTTACGTGCATTTATGTCAGAAACACCATATTTCAAGAAAGTCCATAACAACACTCAAACTCAACTGTGAAATACTTTGCCAACCATACTGTCAAATTTGTCGGTTTAAGTTTCCAAATAAAACGCTCTGTTCTGTTTTACACATACTCAATACATCACTTATTACCTGACAAATGTGCAAGTAGATCTCTCGCACTGTCGACACTAATCGGTCCAATGCATTGCCTCAGGCACGCAATGCTATCAGAGAAACCGGCCACAGACATGAAAGGCCTACGTTACACAGCAACGTTAACTGAGTTAGCAAAGCCTGTGCTCGTTTAGCTAACTGCACAGGGCACTACAGTTAGTACACACTAATAAATCTTACCTTTCAAAAAGTTAAATGTTGTGTCATCCAACTTCTTGAAAGTGCCCATCTCCAACATCACTGATATCTAGGCGGAAAGACTAAAGTTAGATGAGGAGAAAGTGCTACGTTACCTCCTTGACTGGTTGTTAGTCGTAGCTAGCTAGCTGTGTTTAACTAACAGATACATTTTAAAATAATTAAAAAATGAGTCGCTATGAAATACACAATTTCTTACGAAAACTGAAGTTAAATAACCACTTCTATTTCACGTAAACAGTTCTGACTTCGTCTTATGACCACTGGATTCCAACGACTTTTCAGTGACTGCCTGCAGTTTCAACTGCGCAGGTGAGAATGTGGGCAGCTAAAATTCAAACTACTGTAGTGAGGAGGGGTTCATCAATACATCACATTTCAACATTTGTTTGCTCTGGGATGTATTTCATGAGATTTAATAACAATTCAAAAGTTGATTCCCATCTTTATTTACAGTTTATTACGATAATTTAATTGGAAAAATATGTATACATTATACTGATTTCCAGCTACTTAACTAACCGAGAGTTAACTGAGCAACTCAACAGAGATCCTTCTTAAATCGGACTTGAGAACTTTGACACACCCACAATGCAACATGTTGTTTCGGTCAAGTGGCTTGTTCTAAATGGAAATAAGTATACATGCAAGAAGTCTTTGATTGTTACCAAAGTAAATGATAATGTTCCTGAATTCGGACTTTTACAAGACATCCTAGTGGTAAACTCATCATTCTATTGCTTTGAATATCAACCCTATGACACCTTGCACCTGAATAGAGATTTTCTAGCATATGAAGTTGACGTCCCAAACCTTGCCCAGGCAACTGAGTTAGTAGATGCTGAAAAACTAGTAGATTTTACATCCTACCACTCATGCAATTTCAAAAGCAGTATGTACGTTCCAGTGAAATATTATCTTGGAGATGTCATTGCACTTCACAGATCCACTAATGACTCCTAAACAATGGGTAAAGCATCAGCGATGCCTACTGTAAGAAGTTTTTTTTTTTTTTTTTTAAGTCTTCTAAGTTTGCAGAGGGAAAGCAAATGTATTTTTGAAGGGCGCCTCATATGATATTTCATGTGGTCAAAAACTTGTTTTGTTGCTGTACAGTTGAACTTATGTGCTTGTCACACACAAAGACCTAATGTGATCATTACACACCAATGAATTATGTGCTTATCACACAATGTATTCACCTCAGACAAAACTGGTCTGTGGTTTTTGTCAATTAATGTTAATGGTGATGCATACATGAATGCATGCATATGCAACCATTCATATATTTCTGAATAAAAGCAGTTTGATTCATGTCTGGATTATGATTAGTTTTTATTTAAATCATAGTTAAGGCTGCTTGTATTAAGATTATTACTTTTTAGGTTGCTTATATTAAGAAATCACTACAAATCTTATTCCTAAAACAAGACTTCATATCTTGAACTCCCTGTCATCAAAGTTGATTGCAGCTTTTCTCTCAAGAATATAACTTGTTTCACTTATAAATTGCCCTGTAGTAAGATGTTATATCTAAGTGAGATAACATAAGACAGACACCCTTAAAACAAGTGAAAGAGTCTTACACACTCGGTGCTTGATAAGTAAATAAATCTTAAAATAACAATAATAAGATTTAAAGTCGGAATACAAGATAAATACACTTGTTCAGATTTCTATTTTTTGCAGTGAAGAGAATGACCTCTCTCCCTGTGGATGGTGTCCTGTACAGTGGTGAGGACGGTGCATAGGTGGGACAATGCTTTGGACGGCATGCCTGCGTCCACAGGTGACAACCATCCAACCATCTCTTTAAAGGCTTTTCTTTTCTTTTGCTTTTTAAACTAAATAAAAAAATTTGGGGTGTTTTTGTGTTTTGAAATAAAATAAAGAACTTAAATCAAGGATCTTGGTTTAGTTATTTTTCAAAAATTATTCTCTCTGAGAATTTTGGAAAAAAAAAAAAAAATCAATCAAGCAGTTGCCTGATTTTAAATGAGAATAGTAAAATAAAAATACTTTGTAAATAAATGTTTTTTTCCAAAAAAGATTTCTGAAGGGTGAGAATAGAACAAGCAGTTGCAATGTTTCGGTTCCTCTAGAACCTTCTTCAGGCAGGCTTGTTCGGAGAATTTGCAAAAAAATAATGGTTCTTTGAAAAATGAAAAATTCAGGATCAAAATGAGGCTTGAATGTGTCTCTAATCGAGCTGGAAGTAGTGGGGAAGATTCAGTCCTCTAAGCAGGCTCTTATATAGTGTAAAGAGACAGGGTCCAATTCAAATAAGCCAATGAGAACCATTTCCACGCTCAATTTAAAAAAGAAATAGTTCTATAGAATACACCTGTCTTTCAGGGTATTGAGAAAGGGCATTTTTTGAAATTTGAATGAATGAGAATATTGCATGACCCTAGGTTTTTAACAGGCATGAGACACAGGCCGGTTAGGGTTGGGGTTAAGGTAAGCGGTTAGGGTTAGGATTTAGGGTTTAGGATTAGGCATAGAAATTAGGATTAGGTTTTAAGGTTAGGGTTTGGGATTAGGGTTAAGGTTTAAGGTTGGAGTTAGGGTTATGTTTAGGGTTAGGGTTAAGGTTAGGGGTTTAGGGTTAAGGTTTGGGTTAAGGGTTAAGTTTGGAGTTAGGGTTATGTTTAGGGTTAGGGTTAAGGTTAGGGGTTTAGGGTTAAGGTTAGGTTTAAGGTTAGGGGGTTAGGGTTGGGGTGGCCAGTGTGTCTAGTGCCGCAGAGCAGGCCGGCCAAGCCCCCACCTGTGCCCGGCTAACACTAACCATAATCCTAACCCTACTCCCTAACCATAATCCTAACCCTACTCCCTAACCCTAATCCTAAACCCCAACCCTAACCCTGTAGCACACCGCTCCGGAGCTGCTACCCATATATCGGACAGCTCACTTGGCCAGCGAACAGGCTCTCCACCTCTGCCCGGCCCACCTGCCTCTTGGAACCCGCAACGAGCCGAGAGCCAACCTGCTCAAGTACCTGGCTCTCCGGTCGTGCCCGGGCATCCCACACTTAAGCCCTCCCACACACCCAATAGACCTACCTGCTACACATTACAACCTCTTTACCACAGCCTCGAAACAAGCATGATCCCTGGTATAACTGTAACAAAAAAAACAAAAAACAACTTGAGCCCCTGGTAAAAATGAAAAAAGTTTTGGACTTGGCTGTTTGTTGTGCATGTTTTTTTTGTTTTTTTTCACCCCTGGTACAAATGGAACTTGGACTCTGCTGTTTTTGTTTGCTCTTTGCTTTGACCCTTGGTACAACCCGCTTGTGAGCAGCATTTCAGAGGGCCCCCGCACGACCTGACAAAAGATTGGATCGAGGGATGACGTTCAATGGATCGCAGCGATGGAGCTGCTCTGCTCTCCCGACCCAGAATCAGGTCGTTTACGAGTCATTTAGAACCAGGTTCGACAAAAACTTGCGGTGCGCAATTGGAGAGGGTGCGGCACTTGTCCGGCCGCACCCCAGCCAGTTCCCGAACGGCTTTGCTCACCAGGGAGGGTTGAGTCCCCTGCCCGGCTACGCCAGACCAACCGAAGATCAGCGGCGCTGCGGTATCGTTACGTTTGGGCGGGATTCTGACTTAGAGGCAGAATCTAAGTCAGTTCCAAGATTGGTTCCAAGATGGCGGCGCGGCAGTAGCTCGCAGCGGCCGCTCCGGACCCAAAATGGTGCTACTCCCACTTTGTAGCCCGCCTTACTACAATACATGGACATCAGAGCAACCGGTGTCCCTGTGTACAACCGAAAAACCCTGAAAGAACTCAGCAACAACCCAAACACCACCATTAATGATGACCTGCGGCAGAAGCTACGTGACCTCGGCGTGCTCCGAGAACCAGGCCTCCGGTCTTCGGCATCGCCTGCGGCGGACGGGCGGAGGAGCGGGAATCGGAAGCGCTGCGCGAGAAAACAGAAGCGTGGAAAGCGAGCGGGTGCTAATGCTAGGCTAAAAGCTAACCCTAGCCGGCCCGCTCTACCATCACTACTGCTGGCAAATGTCTGCTCCCTGGACAATAAACTAGACTACATCAGACTCCAACAAGCTACTCGGCGTGAGTTCAGACACTGCTGTGTTTTTGTGTTTACGGAGACGTGGGCGACAGAGTTCCGGACGCCGCCATTCAGCTGGACGGGCTAGCCGCGTTTCGTGCCGACAGAAATGCAGCTCTGTGCGGTAAGACTCGCGGTGGCGGTCTGTGTGTTTACATCAACACGGAATGGTGTAAGAACTCTGTGCTTGTTTCTACCTACTGCTCATCGCTGCTGGAGTTTATTGTTGTGAGATGTAGACCTTTTTATTTACCCCGGGAATTCACCACCGCTATTGTGCTCGGAGTGTACATACCACCTAGCGCTAATGCTAAGGAAGCGCTCAGTGTGCTCTACGGGACCATTAGCGGACTTCAAAACTCACACCCTGACGGATTGTTTATAGTCGCCGGAGATTTTAATCACGCAAATCTCAGGACTGTGCTCCCTAAATTTTATCAGAATGTGGACTTTGCAACCAGAGGAGAAAACACGCTGGATGTTGTTTACACAAACATCCGGGGCGCATACCGGGCGAAGCCCCGCCCCCACCTCGGTTACTCAGACCACATCTCTGTTATGTTGATCCCAGCATACAGACCACTCAGCAGGCGTTCAAGACCAGTTCGGAAGCAAGTGAGAACCTGGCCAGCAGGATCCATGTCTGCTCTCCAGGACTGTTTTGAATGCACTGACTGGGACATGTTCAGGGAAGCTGCAACCAACGGCGATTTCATCAACTTGGAGGAATACACGTCAACAGTGACCAACTACATCGGCAAGTGCATTGATGATGTGACCATCTCCAAGACCATCACTACACGCTCCAACCAGAAGCCGTGGATGACCGCCAAGGTGCGTGCGCTGCTAAAAACAAGAGACTCTGCCTTCAGAGCAGGGGACAGGGCGGCCTTGAAAACAGCAAGGGCCAAACTGTCCCGTGGCATCAGAGAGGCGAAGCGCGCACACGCCAAGAGAATTCACAGCCACTTCCAGGACAGTGGAGACACCCGGCGCATGTGGCAGGGCATCCAGGCGATCACGAAGTACAAGACCACATCACCTGCTTGTGACCGTGACGCCTCCCTCCCAGATGCGCTGAACGACTTCTACGCCCGGTTCGAGGTGCAGAACAACATGGTGGCGAGGAAGACCATCCCTCCTCCCAGTGACCGGGTGCTCTGTCTAACCACAGCTGAAGTGAGGAAAACTCTATGCAGAGTTAACCCACGGAAGTCTGCTGGACCAGACAACATTTCTGGCAGAGTGCTCAGGGAATGTGCACAACAGCTAGCAGATGTCCTCACTGACATCTTCAACATCTCCCTGAGCAGCGCCACTGTTCCTATGTGCCTCAAGACGACGACCATCATTCCTGTGCCGAAAAAGTCTTCTGTCTCCTGCCTCAATGACTATCGTCCCGTTGCACTCACACCCATCATGATGAAGTGCTTCGAGAGGCTCGTCATAAGGCACATAAAGACCCAGCTTCCACCCGCACTGGACCCCATGCAGTTCGCATATCGTCCAAACCGCTCCACGGACGATGCTATTTCCACAACCCTTCATCTGGCCCTCACCCATCTGGATAACAAGGACTCTTATGTAAGGATGCTGTTCATAGACTTCAGTTCAGCATTCAACACAATCATTCCTCAGCACCTGATCGAGAAGCTGAGCCTACTGGGCCTGAACACCTCCCTCTGCAACTGAATCCTGGACTTCCTGACTGAGAGACCTCAGTCAGTCCGGATCGGAAACAGCATCTCCAGCACCACCACACTGAGCACTGGGGCCCCCCAGGGCTTTGTGCTCAGTCCACTGCTGTTCACTCTGCTGACTCACGACTGTGCACCAATGCACAGCTCGAATCACATCCTCAAGTTTGCCGATGACACGACCGTGGTGGGTCTAATCAGCAAGAACGACGAGTCAGCATACAGAGAGGAGGTGCAACGGTTAACAGCCTGGTGTGGAGCCAACAACCTGTCTCTAAACGTTGACAAAACTAAAGAGATGGTTGTTGACTTCAGGAGAACACAGAGTGACCATTCTCCACTGATCATCGCTGGATCCTCAGTGGAGATCGTCAAGAGCACCAAATTCCTTGGTGTTCATCTGGCGGACAAGCTCACCTGGTCACTTAACACCAGCTCCATCACCAAGAAAGCCCAGCAGCGTCTCTACTTCCTGAGAAGGCTGAGGAAAGCTCATCTCCCTCCCCCCATCCTGTCCATGTTCTACAGAGGGACCATTGAGAGCATCCTGAGCAGCCTCATCACTGCCTGGTTTGGGAACTGCACCGTCTCGGATCGCAAGACCCTACAGAGGATAGTGAGGACAGCTGAGAAGATCATCAGAATCTCTCTCCCCTCTATCATGGACATCTACACTACACGCTGCATCCGCAAAGCACACAACTTTGTGGATGACCACACACACCCGTCACACACACTTTTCACACTCCTACCATTAGGGAAACGGTTCCGAAGCATTCGGGCCGTCACATCCAGACTGTGCAACAGTTTTTTCCCGCAAGCCATCAGGCTCCTCAACAAAGAACTGAACTGAACTCTCTCTCTCACACACACACACACACACACACACACACACACACACACACACACACACACACACACACACACACACAACTGTGTTACTGATCCGCACAAACCAGACTGAACACCCATCATATTCTTCGTTCACCCAGGTTTCAATACCAATCACATTTTTCACTATCGCAAAATGTTTACATGCCGCCTGTTGCTGATTCCGGGACTTGTTATTTTGCACAATATTCTGTCCAAATCCTTTGGTTACTGTTAACTCTATTTTTGATTGCTGCTACTGCTGAATTGCACAAATTCTGTTTACATTTTTCTGTTTACACTGCACCTTATTCTGTTATGACAGGTTTTACTGGCGGAGCTATTTCCATTTTAAATTTTATATTTTTTGTATTGTGTATTGTCCTGTGTTGTCTTGCACTGTCTTGTGTTGTCTTTTGCACTGTTTGCACCAGTTGCACACATGCACTTTATGTGGCGAGGATCTTAGTTCTCGGCCCTGTGTTCTTCTGTTCTGTACTGTTTCATGTTGTTTTATGTAGCACCTGGGTTCAGGAGGAACGTTGTTTCATTTCACTGTGTACTGCATCAGCTATATATGGTTGAAATGACAATAAAAGCTTCTTGACTCTTGACTTGAGGCGTTCAGTCATAATCCCCACTTTTCTTACACCTCCTGTTTAAAACCCAAAAAGCCAGAAGGATCGTGAAGCCCCGCTTTCACGGTCTATATTAACACTGAAAATCAAGATCAAGCGAGCTTTTGCCCTTCTGCTCCACGGGAGGTTTCTGTCCTCCCCGAGCTCACCTTAGGACACCTGCGTTACGCTTTGACAGGTGTACCGCCCCAGCTAAACTCCCCACCTGCCACTGTCCCCGGAGCGGGTTGCCATCCCCGGGTAGCCCCCTGTTCACCGGGGCATCGTGGAGTGCTTGGAAGCCTGAAGCGGGAGCCACACTAAGGCTCACCTCCCTGCCTAACCAGGTTAGTGAAGAGACGATAAGAGTAGTGGTATTTCACCGACAGCGCCCAGTGGAGCGGGGCCTCCCACTTATTCTACATCCCTCATGTCTCTTCACAGTGCCAGACTAAAGTCAAGCTCAACATGGTCTTCTTTCCCCGCTGATTCTGCCAAGCCCGTTCCCTTGGCTGTGGTTTCGCTAGATAGTAGGTAGGGACAGTGGGAAACTCGTTTATCCATTCATGCGCGTCACTAATTAGATGATGAGTCATTTGGCTACCTTAAGAGAGTCATAGTTACTCCCGCCGTTTACCCGCGCTTCATTGAATTTCTTCACTTTGACGTAGAAGCAGCGCCACCATCCCCACCCTGGACGCCCGAGAGCCACTCTTTCAGATGCCCGATACTTTCAGATGAGAGGCTGCGCGGCGGGGAGGCAGGAAGACCGCTCACCCAGCCACGGCTCGGGCCCAGCTCCACTTCGCACCCCGGCCTGACCGACCCAGCCCTTAGAGCCAATCCTTATGCCGAAGTTATGGATACTTTTCCCCCGATAAAACACCAGTGAAATCAGCCAGATGTTTCAGTGCTGCATTGATGGACTCAAGGACAGATACATCCTGCCAGGTGGGGTTCAGGTGCCCATGTTTTCTGTCATCAATAAGGACACGTCTGATTGCAGGTAGTTGTTCCAGAACTCAGTCAATCATCTTTTGCTCCGTACCCCATCGGGTAAAGACGTCCTGGAGGAAATATGACATGTTTGGTATAATTTTATATTATATATATATATATATATATATATATATATATATATATATATATATATATATATATATATATATATATATATATATATATATATATAAAAACTAAGAAACTAACCCTAACCCTAGTTTCAGATACAAATCTGTGATCATTTGAATTAGTAATAAGGATTAATATAAATATGATCTCAGATTTGTATCTGAAACAGCTTTTGTAATAGTTTAGATGCTTTGTGTTAGATTTCAGAAACTGTATTTAAACCTTTTCATGTTTTTTTTTACATTTGACATTCACTTTGGCGCTACTGCAGCCTCATACACATTTCTGACGGTCCCTGCGCGCGTTTCATTGGTCGAGCGGCGGACTCTTCATCAGTGATTGGCTGGCTTTTATGTCCGTCAGCACGCGCTACTGAGCTCACCTGCCAACGAGAAGCGCTGCGGATTAGCTTCATTAGCCGAATTAGCTTCATTTCAGAGGAGTTTGGAAGTGTTCACAACAGAAGTTCATTAGCTGAAGCTAAAGGTAAGTTTATTTGTTTATTTGTTATATTTTTATGGCGCTGTGTGTCCAGACTCGGAGAAGCTTTAAACCAGTTAAAAACACTCAACAAAGCACAGTGATGCTTCGTAGGTGTGCTGGAAGTGCGTTCCACATCTTTGGTCCCTGGACGGAAAATGACCGTTATCATGTCCATGTAGTCAATTATTTTCAGTCTTTTTTTTTAGGTGTACCATCATTTTTGACCAGTCCAGTTTCATTTAAATTATTTTTTTTATAAATGCTTCTATTGAACCAAAATTTAAAAACAATGTCTGATTTTTATTAGTTAATTTTGAGTACATTTTTAATTGATTATTACTTTTGTCAGTTTCTAATTATTTTAGCCACATTTGTGTTTCTCTTTTTTTTTAATGGAAGGGTAAAAATTTTTGTCTGCATCTGTACATATACATGCACTTTGATCAGGGATAACATTGTGATGTGAATAACACTGATTATCTTTTGTATTATAAGGATATTATTAGGATTAGAATATTATATGGCAGCAAGTAAACATTTTGTATTTAAAGTTGATGTACTGGAATAAAAAAAAACAACAAGTGCAAGATTTTAATTGAGTTTGACTGTTCATACTAGTTTTAAAAAGGATCTTATGATTATGATAATATATATCATTATAAAAATTTTTTCCAGATGACAATTTGTTTTACATTAGACACAAGGGATTCAGCAACATTAAAAAATGTCGAGTTGTTTGTAGTGCAGAAGAGGCTGACAGCCTGTTTAAGGAGTTCCATAGCAGCAACATAGGTGCACATTTTGGCCAGCTTAAAACTAGAGATGCCATTTCTCAGCAGTACTATTGGCCTGGCATGTCAGCCAACAAAGAGAAATGGGTAGGCTTATGCACTGCATTAACATTTCTCATTGACTTCATAAATTCAATACCTTTTTGATTTGTATAATAATAACAAATTCATATAATTAAAATGTCCAGGTATCACAGTGTACAGTGTGCCAGAAAAATAAAAAAGATATAAAAGCTGAAGACAGACCTTAAACCTATCAAGGGAACAAGAGCAAATTTATATAATAAATTATATTATAATAATATCAATTTTACACTTTATTTTTTGATAATACATATTTACAAAATATGTTAAATATATATATTTTTTTAATTATAAATGCTTTCTATTCATGTCTGTTTTTGCAGGTCAAGACTCCATTTGAACTGGTTGGAATGGACTTAATTGGAAAGTTGGCCAAATCTGACCAGGAAAATCAATATATATATATATATATATATATATATATATATATATATATATATATATATATATATATATATATATATATATATATATATATATGCGTAATATTAGATGATTGCACGAGATGGGCACAGGCATATCCTCTGAAATCAAAGTGTGCTGCAGAAGTTACTCAGTCAATATTAAAGTTTGTTTACCAATGTGAAGTGCTGAAACGAATTTTAACAGATCAAGGCAGAGAGTTTATCAACACAGTAAGTATATTCTGCTTCACAAATATTTTTATTTATGGAATGTTGTGTTGCGTTTTATGTAAAATTACAAAAACCTATGTTATTAACATATAATATAAATATTAATACATATCTTCCGTAGATCAACAATGAGGTCTGCAAAATGCTTGGCATAAAAAGAAGTCTTTGTGCCCCATACCACCCTCAGACCAACGGATTGGTGGAGAGGCTCAATGGCACTTTACAGTGGTGTAGAATGCATCCACAACATTTAATAAACATAATTGCAG
Organism: Silurus aristotelis; assembly: GCF_946808225.1. Classification (NCBI taxonomy): domain Eukaryota; kingdom Metazoa; phylum Chordata; class Actinopteri; order Siluriformes; family Siluridae; genus Silurus; species Silurus aristotelis. The sequence continues at coordinate 1,756,525 of NC_139588.1, read as the reverse complement.
AAGAACTTTTCAATTAATGCATGTTCCTTTTGTTTAAATACAACAAAATAGGTGAACGACACAAACACAAAAGAATTTCCCATTGAATCGCTGAAGCATGTTCTGTGGACAGAATAGTCCAAATGTGAGATTTTGGTCTCTAACAGATGTATGTTATTTATGACCGAGAACAGGAGATATAATAATAATAATAATAATAATGGACTGTCTCAATTCCATAGTCAAACATTGAGATTGATCTTAATGGGTTGGGGTTTTGGAGCATGGAAGTTTGGGGATACCAAGGTACATTTTCATCATGCAATTCCATCTGGAATGTGGCTCATTGGAACCGACTTCACCGTGCAACAAGACGATAAGCCAAAGCGCACGGCCAAGCTCTCTAAGCATTTTCTATAGAGCAAACAGTTGGCTGGAATGTTTTCTATCATGGCCAGTTACCGCACCTAAATCCTTTTGAACTGCTCTGGGATGAACTGGATCACACGATAGAAATGTTTAGTTTGTGACAAACAAACAACACTTTGGCAAGTTTTACAGGAGGCATGGCAAACTATTTAAGCAGAGTGTTTGGAGATATGAACTATTCAGATGCAGAATCCAGGGTTGTGATGTCAATGAATGTCATTATGCCTGCAGAAACAAAGTCAGTCCTTTCCATGAAGTCACGGCTAAAACAGAATTTTATACACAGTCTATAAAACAGACTCAATGGTTCAATGGTCTGCCACCATTATCTTCACAATTTCCGGTACATTAGGTTTAATAACCGAATGGTGTCCCTTCCACCCTTCTTTGTTTTTATTATCAATAATAACATGATTCAACCAGATTCAGCATGGTCCAGGCTGGAAAGGCTTGATGTCATTGTACCTGCAGTGGAAGAGTCTAATGCTAGAAATGAATGCACCCAATCACTTATTATTAATATACCGATTATAATTTATCACTTTCTTTGGTAATGATGATTAATAATAAATTAGCAAAAGGTATCAAAAGTATTAACAGTAACAAAAATAAAAAAAATAAATGACAATGTGATATGAAGAATATAAAAACATTCTATATCTGTACATTTTTGTTGTTATTTGGACAAAGTAAATCTTCATAACGTTATATTAACTTGTCTGTTGTATCGAAACAAAAGGGAACATGCACATCATTTACAAAAAAGACTTGACATGTATATTTGTTCCTGTCATACTTTTAACACATATTTTTGTAAAGCCCTTGCAAAACTGGTTGAGGACAAACCCAATACATGGGACAGACTAATATTTGGAAGCAGTCATATCTGGGCTGTGGACAAAGAAACAGCTCACCACCCAATTCTCTCCATTTTATCTTATGTTTGGTAGAGAAGCACGATACCCGTCCAAGGTTCCAGAATATTATTTCTATTTCTATTATCACTGTTTTTTGTAAATATTTAGGTACACTGACCAGGCATAACAATATGACATAACAATCTGAGCAGTGAAGTGAATAACACTGATTATCTCTTCATCATGGCTAAGAGACAGAAAGTGGAGCTGGAGGGAGCAGAGCTGAAGATGTTGAGATGTTCGTTGGGAGTGACGAGGATGGACAGCATTAGAAATGAGTTTATTAAAGCGATAGCGCATGTAGGACATTTTGGGGACAAAGTGAGAGAGACCAGATTGAGATGGTTTGGACATGTGCAGAGGAGGGACATGGGGTATATCAGTAGGAGAATGCTGAGGATGGAGCCACCAGCAAGGAGGAAATGAGGAAGACTAAGGAGGAGGTTTATGGTTGTGGTGAGGGAAGACATGCAGGTAGTTGGTTTGAAAGAGGCAGATGTAGAGGACAGAGGGGTATGGAGATGGATGATCAGCTATGGCGCCCCCTAATGGGAGAAGCCGAAAGAAGAAGAAGATCTCTTCATCATGGCACCTGTTAGTGTGTGGGATATTATCCAACAGACGAGCTTCTGTAGCTCAAACTGCTAAAGACGTTCATGACGATAATGCTCGACAGGTCAGAACTGTTTGGGCAGAAAAAAGGAGGACCATCACAATATTCAGCAGTATAATTTATTAATCATACAAAACTATGCCTGGTCAGTGTAAATCATTTAAAAAGAATAAAGAATATTGTATGGAATTTAGATAAATTAGTTATGATTATTAACATGTTTCCAAAGGTTGATGGTTCCTTCGATAATGACTGAACAGGAAACAGTTGCATTTGACACCATAAAATAAATGATGGACATAGTTGGTATTAATGTGGAAAAAACACACAAGAGAAGAAAAAGAAGGCTATTAAATAGAACCCAACAAAGCCTTCAGGTGGGAGACATGGTGTGGTGTCGTAATGTGCGCAGTGAACAGTGCAATGGAGGAAAACTTGACCCTAATTATTTTGGTCTATTTATGGTCACCAAAATAGAGGGGAAAAGTGTTGATCTTGTGGATTCAGATAGCCGGTCAACATGCAAGGTCAACATTGACCATCTCAAACACCATCATGAGGAGACTCCACGAATACCTCACAAGTTGAGGAGGCATCAACAATGTGCCCCCTCTCAGCTATCTAATAAAACCTCATCTCCTGCACCACCTGCAGACTGCTCTCCTCCTCCAGCTGCCGACTGCTCTCCTCCTGCAACTGCTGACCCCTCTCCTCCTCCAGCTGCTCACTGCTCTCCTCGTGCATCTGCTAAAACATATCCCCATGCCGCACAGCAATCATCTTCTGATGTTACCTCTTTTCATGAAAATTGTACGTATCTTGGATAAACTAACTCTGCACAACATTTCTGTTTGTTCAGTCTACGTCTTAGTGAAAATAATTAATCTCTTGTACTTCACATCATTTTTTACATTTCTTTTCACATGGAAACAGATTTGATATGCAGGTTTTATACACTATATTGCCAAAAGTTTGTAGACACCTGGTCAGACTTCTGTAAAGATTTTGGAATGTGCTTGTGGAGATTTGTACTCATTCAGACACAAGTGTGTTAGTAAAGTCAGGTAGGTAGGTGTGGTGAGGAGGTCTGGGGTACAGTCAGCATTCACATTCATCCCAAAGATGTTCAGTAGTTTGGCTTTCACTCCAACTCATTCTAAGCATATCTTATGGAGCTGGCATTGTGCACAGAGGAATTGTTGTGCTGGAACAGGTTTGGGTCTACTAGTTACAGTGAAGGAAATATTTCATGCTACTGCATGCAAAGACATCCTATACAATTGTGTGCCTTCAGCTTTGCGATAGCAGAATGGCTGGGCAAGTCAGGTGTCCCAATACTTTTGTCTATACAGTGTATATAAAGAAACAACCCACATTTTTGATAAACTACATAAGTTATTTAAATGTATATTTTTTGTCACACAAAGGCATACAAGATGCATGGGGAGGCAACAAGTCACATGTGCTCCTGTCAAAAATAGGACCATATCAACTTTTTTATTGGGACTTTGCCAGAACTGCTCCCAATCAGGAGCTCGAGAGTGAGGTGAGCTGATTTTAATGACAGAATTGCATACTTGCGCTGTATCTAAGTGTTATTTAAGGTTATGCTATCCTTAACTTATTAACATTTATGTACTCATAATGTTTCTGCCTCAGGTGATCAATGCATACATGGCCCACACTGTAAAAACCCACAATCAGAGACAAGAAAAAAAAGCACTTCACATCGATTCATTCGAAATGACACGTATATGGGAGGGAAGGGGCTCAAGATTAAAGGTAGGCATGGTTATTTCTCTTGTAAAGCTTTAAGTGTATTGTATTAAAAAAAAAATATTTTTTTAGTGTGATCCAACAAAATACAGTATTATTTTGGGAGCTGTTCATGAGCCGGGGCACTGGACATTGGCTGTAAGATGACTGCTCTTTTTTTTTGCTAACCTTTGATAAGAATTTAAATATATATAATAGATGTGAAAGAATATATGAGTAATAACAATTTCTATAGGCAATCTTTCCTTCTGAAAGAAGAAGCCTTATATTGGATCCCCTGGGAAATGATTCAAAAAAACTTCAGCAGTGTTTGCAGTCCACAAGGTAACCACTGAATTTACACAGACCAGACATAACAATGACATTGTAACATTGTCATCAGTGAATGAACTGCATTGAATAGCTCTTCATCATGGTACTTGTTTGTGGGTGGGATATACTTTATTAGGCAGCAATTGGACATTTTGTCCACAAAGATGTTGTGTTAGAAGGGCCAAATTGTGATGGTTAGACAACTGGGCCAGATCATCTGCAAAACTACAGCTCTTGTGAGGTTTCCTGGTCTGCAGTGGTCAGTATCTATCAAAAATGGTCCAACGAAGGAACAGTGGTGAACTTGCGACTTGTTGGGTGCTTGATTAAAGACTGGCCTGTGTGGTCCGATCCAACAGACGAGCTACTGTAGCTCAAATTGCTGAAGAAGTTCATGCTGTTTATGACGGTTTACGGCTGTTTTAGCAGCAAAAGGGGGACCAATATGTGTAAACATGTAATTGGCATATTTTTACTTTTCTCATACCTTTTAGGGCCTTCATCAGAAAACAAGGCTGCCATGTATCCAGGTGGGCATCCAGCACAGATGCACACTGTTGTCAGAAAGATGTCACCTCATGTGGGATATTTGTCCTGAAAGTAAGTTTAGGTTTTTGTCATTTCGTTTGTCGTTTCAGTCATTCTATGTCTACCGTATTATTATTTAAACAATGTTTTGATGTCACACATTCTTTGGTTTCTATTGTATTAACAGTTTGGTGGTCTATATTTTAATTATCTTCTGAACACTGATAAATCAGTTATAAATTTGCCATATTAGTATGCAGAGAAACTACTTTCAAAGGAGCCTCTGACATTTGCTAACAACACTGAAGCAGTAAATCTATATCGAAGACAGATTGCAATGACCCTGCTAAATGAGACTGGTAAGGCCAAAAGAAGACAGTGAGGAAAAAATAGAACAACCCCTATCATCTACTTGGGTAAAATGCTGTTGAAATAATGCAGTTCATGACAGTGTTCTGACCATTTTCAACCCCTTGTACAAAATGTCTTAAAATAGAATATAATGTATGTGGATCTGTTGAGAAATGTAGCTAGTTCGGTTTATAATATAATGATAATAAATATAATAATATATAATATAAATAACAGCAATAATAGTAGAAATGTTGGGTTGAATAGGGTTGGTGAGTGCAGGTGCATCATGCACCATGTAAAATTTAGTCAGAAGTCATGTATGGAGCTGCCTATGTGGTTAAACATCTTGGCTATGCGGAGAAAACAGAAAGACTGCATGATGTCTTGACTCATCTTGCATAATAGGGTTTAGACAAAATCAATAATCATGCTTTAGAGCAGGGGGGTCAAACTCAAATTCACAGTGGGCCAAAATTAAATACTGGGACGAAGTCACGGGCCAAACTCAATATTTATTGAAAAATTGACTGCAATTGTGCATGTTTTCCATCTCTCCAGATCTGTAATGTTTAACCTTTTCATATGGAAACAAACTTTAGTTTTACATAAACATTGAATCTGGAACAACCAAAGTTTAAAATTATAAACACATGAGAAATTACATTTGAAATAAAACACATCAGTGGTATTCATTTCTTATTTATCTCTCTCTGTAGCCTTTCTAAATCCCTTTTAATGTAAACCTTTTTTAAACAGCGCAACAACAAAACAACCAAAAATTATAATAATTTCCCTTAATTAAAAAAAGCAATCATTTAACCATTAACAGTTCATGCCTTCTTAGAGTAGAAAAAGTGCATAAAGACAACATTCATTCAAGCTCTGATTTACTCTGATTGGTTGAAGTCAGATTCCCTCAGGATTGAATGAAGGTGTTCATCAGTGAGACTCCTGAGTGGTGTTTTGTTCATCTTCATTAAAGAGAACAGTTGCTCACATGGATATGTGCTGGTGAACACAGGATTTGAGCAGCTTGGGCACGGAGTTGGAGCAGTGTGTCGGGGAAGAAACATGGAAACTGTGCAGCACACACAGAGTTGTACTTTGACTTGAGCGTGTCTCTACACTGGAGTTCAATCAGCTCCATTTGGACTTTAACCACAAACGGATTACTGAGCAGTTCAAATCTGCATTTCTGGGATTCAAAGTCGGTAAATCTCTGGGTAAATTCAGCGCTGAGTACGCAGAGTTTTTCAGCGGCCTCGACTGACGCGCCCGTGCACTAACAAAGCATTCTGGGATTTGTAGTATTAGCGGTGTATGCAGCTCTAATACACATTTGATATGATCTTGCGGGCCAAAAATAATTACTCTGCGGGCCAGATTTGGCCTGAGTTTGACACCCCTGCTGTACATGCAATAAAAGAGTCAGGTGACTATGATGTTATCAGTAGAAGATTCTGAATTATCAGATCTGTTACACCACAACAGATGTTTTTGCTAGATCAAAACATGATTGTGGTGGAGTTGATACCAGCATGATGGAGTTGAAGATTCTAGGACATGATCCACCCTCCCTCCAGGCCTGTTCAAAAACCAGATGATTCTTGGAGATTATACATAGACTATAGGACACTTAACAAATGCACTCAAACTTGCGCACCTGTATTGGCCTTCACCCCAGATGTGTTAGCATCCCTTTTACCCGAGGCAAGTTATTATTCAGCTCTCGATGTGTCTAATAGTTTTTGGTCTATTTCATTACATCCAGAATGTCAATACAAATTTGCTTTTAAGTTTAAAAACACCCAGTATACCTGGAATGTACTTCTCCAAGGTTTTGTGAATTCTCCCACCCTGTTTCAGTGTTTAGCTAAAATACTGGAGAGGTTCTCTAAACCTGAATGTTGGATTCAGTATGTGGATGATTTGTTGTTGCAGACCACCACCAGAGAGGAACATCTTACTTTGTTGACAGAATTACTTCAATTACTGAAAGCAGCGGGCCTCAAGTTAAATCCAAAAACAAAGCTCAGTTGCTTAAGTCAGAAGTCACTCATCTGGGCATTACAATAAGTAAAGGGGGCCGTACACCTGACCCACTGAAAGTAGAAATTATTCAGAGATCACCAGTTTCTGTATCGCTTTGAGCTCTTTTTTAGGATTAGTAGGATTTTGTAGAGATTTCATTGAAGGATTTGCTAAACCTCTAAATACCCTCCTTTCAGGAAAAAAAAATTAAATAATGATTGAAAGGTTGAAGGCATTAATTGCAACTCCAGAACATGGCCATTTATTTTGCAGACAGCTGCCACTGAGGAGGCTCTCTCGGCTGTTCTTCTCCAGGAAGTACAAGAAAATATGCATCCCATCCCAATGCATCACGGGTATATCCCCAGTCGAAAAAGCTTTTGACTCCTGTACGGGACACCTTCTGTCTGTTCACTGGGCTATGTCACATTTTAAAGTACATATATGGCTTCAATAAAGTGACACAGCAAACTCCACATACCCCTTTACAGCTTCTCTTAAATGGAAAGGTGAAGGGAGTATCTAGCACTAGATTAGCCAGATGGACGTAAGGCTCTAAAAATCAGAACACAGTGTACAAACCCAACTCTGTGTAGTCCCGAACCCTACTATATGAAGGTATCCCACACACTTGTGAAGCTGAACACACTAGTCACCCTGAAAGTGTCTTTGAGGTAAAAGCAATGGTCCTAGATACTGTCAAGAGGGCCAATATTATACAGGTTTCGCTAATTTTTTTTGCTAGATTTTTTGTATAAATGTCAGTCTAATTTTTCAGCTCAAAAAGCAGAGATAACAGCAGTGCTAAAGACATTAGAGGTCATTCCAGACTCAGACTTAAATATCTACTCAGATTCTGCCTTTGTGGTTAATGTTCTTACAGAATATTTGCAGATCTGGCAAAAAAGGTGTTTTACTAGTGCAGATGGTCAACCTTTGGTATCTAAGTATAGTATGAAAAGTGTAGTATGAAAAAATCAACTAACAAGCATGGTGATGGGAATCTGTCTGTTGATGAACTAGCAAAAAAGGCTGCCATAGAAGGAAGGATGTTTTTGGATGTCACAGGACAAGAACTGCTTGCAACCATCAACATTTCAAAGCCTTTAGATTTAAAGTGCTCAACATAACGACCCCGTAATAGCAGAAGCAATAAAATTGAAAAAAACAATTAGCAAAAATATTGTTGCTGGTCCATTCGCTCAGCATGATGCACAGTTGATTGTACGTGACAACATATTGTACAAAGATGGAGATACTATAGTATGGGTGCCACCAACAAGATTGCGCCAAAAATGATTTTTGTATCATATTCACTATCGGGGGGGTTTAGATCCCTGGACAAACCTCCAGATTATTTAAATTAGACCACTACCCGCAGCAAAAGGTGGATACAGATATATTCAAGTGGTGGTTGACACATTTAGCAAATGGATTGAAGCCTTTCCAATCAAATCTGACACTGCCCCTGCTACAGCAAGAGTGCTATGGGAACAAATCTTTTGTCGATTTGGCCTTCCATTGAGTCTAGAAAGTGATAGAGGCACCCACTTTACAGAAAAAAAATTATGTGCTATATGCAGCCAGTGTTTTATACCAAGCAGTTTTGCTAGATCAACATCACACGCAATCATCAGGAGGTTTGGAGAGATTAAAAAGAACACTAAAAATGACCTTGAAGAAAATGGTATTAAAGAATGGTCCCAACTGAGCTCAAAATCCTCCAAAACTTTTAATGTCAGTAAGGGGAATTGTACTGAAAAGCACAGGTTATAGTCCCCATGAATTAATGACAGGAAGGAAAATAAGATTACCTGAACACCTCTTCTTTGTAGTCCCTAAGCCAATGGTTGAGGGATGGCCAACTGAAATGTTTTTTAAAAACTTGTGTAAATTTTTACCAACCATGTATTACCAAGCAGCTCAGCAAATTGGACTCAGAAGGACTCAAAAGTACAACAAGATGTATTATGATCAAGATGTACACAAACATAAATTTGAGCTTGTTGATGAAGTTGTGGTAAAGAATTACCACCATGAGGGACCGTGCACCGCTAACTGCCCATATGCAGTGATTGACAAATGTGGAGATACAGTGTACAAAATTTGTCAAATCTAAAAACAGACAAGTAAAAAAAAAAAAAATGGGTCCCACATTGATCAGATGAAGTTGTACAAAACCTTAGGCAGTTCTACAGAGCCAATTGTATAAACTATGTTATAAATAAATAAATAAATATATATATATATATATATATATATATATATATATATATATATATATATATATATATATATATATATATATATATATATATATATAAATTTAAATGTAAATATATAAATGTAAACTTGTTTGTCTGTTTCAGAATCCCTAATTAAAAGAAACCAATAATGTGCCTGTGGGTTCTAGCAATGATGCTTCCAACGCAAAAGTGTCCAGAACCTCAACCAGCCCCTGTATCAGGTGTGCTGACAAAGCCATACCAAGGAGTGCTGATCAACAACATCCAGTGGATCCATGTTCCAGTTCTAGTCAATCTAACAGCCTGGTCTCCAGACATGGACGAGCGATGCAGTGGAGAGAGTGTGACAGAAATGTATAAAGATCTCTTGACAACAGCTTTCTTGAGGTACTATGAAGCGGTAGCTACCAGCTCACCCACTGACCAGCTATCAGATGAATCTCTACAAGACCAAAAAAGAGGTATCTTGTCTGGACAAAAACTGTTAGGATTTGTTAATAGCATCTTTGGGGCCACTGGCACAGGGTTAGGCATATCCAATTGGATCAGTGCTCAAGAACTTAGATTGCATGAACTCAAACTAAAACCTCTTGTTGGACAACAGGTTATGCAAACAGATGTATATTTGCAAGAAGGACTGAGTGAAGAAAAGGAAATCATTGAAAATATTCACACAATCGCATCTGCTCTCTCTATCAAAACACAACAGACTAAAAAAACTTTACCAGTATGCAAAACAATTATACTGCGCAGTTTTCCTCAGTCAAGCATGAAGAAATCACCCACATACTGGAGGAAGTATTAGCTGGAAAGGTTCCATCAACTCTTTTTACTGAAGAGATCCTTATAAAATGGTTTGGAATGAAAGACTGTTAATACTACATCAGCTGGTTTAAAGAACTTTATGGATAGATTGCATAAGTGCTAATTGCCCATTTCATACAGCTACATTGTGCAAATGGCAAAGGTTTCTTCTCATCCTATTCCTGCTGGATTTTACAGTCCCCTAGACTATGGTCCTTTGCTAGAAGGCATTCACTTGCCTTTCTCTCAGTAGGAGGAAGAACCTTCGAAATCCACCAACAGAGCTTCACCTATAAAGATCTTAAGGTGGTGGAATGAGACTGATCAATAAACCTAAGGACACTTCCTGGGCTTGCTCTGCTGGGAATAGTTTTGACAGGTTTGGGTGTTTTATGAGACAAATGCATGCGTTTCTTTTGACTGTTTCTGTTCCAGTTTTTCAGAAAGAACAAGTGTTTAAAAGGATACAGAGCTCCGGGTCTCTTGGATGCTAGCAAGCTTACTGACTCCTCACAGCCTGTGCTGTTTGAGGAGCTCCTGGAGGTAGTGACATGAGCCGTGGCCAAGCTGTCCAGGTCTTGGTAGACCCCATATATGACCTGTTCTTGCTGTTTGTAGTCTGCAGTGTATGCTGGGAATTGCAGTTTTTGGTTCCTGTTCCATGACATTCACATTGTAGCCTGTGAAAATACACGCATTTCCAATTAAAATATTTACAGAAGCCCGCATTAATACCTTGATATGTTTTCCTGCAAAGTTTATTTTTCTGCATTACTGTGTAAAATTTGTAAAACTTTGCATTGTCAAAAAGTTTAGGTTGAATATTCTACATAAAATATGGGAGAGCGGTGAGGGTAAAAGAGAAAGGTAGTTGTTAGATTTTTATCATGCCCAAAACGAAACTTAATTCATGGAGAGATTTTCCATACAACCTGTGATGCTCCGTAGTGCCTTTCTGAATTCAGGGAAGAAGAAATACACAGCACACACAATGTAGCAATGTTTCCTCTCTTCAGTTTATTGCAGGTGGCAGACACGTATTTATACACAGGATGATACAGTCCACGCACACACACACGAACACGCACACACATATTGGGGAGAAAGCTGACCTTAAGTGTTTCCTGTTTAGACAAGAGGCTATACCAGTCAGAGATTTATGAGCCCAGATAAGACTCTCTGTTTACCTTACAGACTAACATCCTATAGACACTGAACGGACAAAGGAATGTGTGTAAGATAGTGTGAAAACAGTTTTAACACTAACAATAGTGCACACTGTGAAAGTCATGAGTTTGGTCTTAGTGGTTGGGGAAAATGTTTAGCTGATAGACTAGGTGTGGGGCATAACAGTGAGGAGGTTAGGGGTGCGGTAGGATTACAAATTAGGGTTAGAAGGTTATGGAAAGGTTATAATTTAGGGCTACAGAGTTAGGAGTAGAGTTAAGTTAGGGTAACAGGGTTAGGGGTAGGGGTATGAGTTAGGGTTACAGGGTTGGGGTAGGGTTAAAATGTAGCGTTACAGGGTTGGGGTAGGGTTATAATTTGGGTTACTGGGTGAGGGGTAGGGTTATAATTTAGGATAACATAGTTAGGGGGTAGGTTTATAAGTTAGGGATAGGTGTATGGTTATAAATATAAAAGATAGGGTTACAGGGTTATGGGTAGGGTTATGAGTTAGGGTAACAGGGTTAGTGGTAGGGTTACAATTTAGGCTTACAGGGTTAGCAGGTAGGGTTTTAAATTAGGGGTAGGGTAATAAATTAGGGTTCACAAGGTTGGGTTAGAGTTATTAGTTAGGGTTACAGGTTTAGGGGGTAGGGTTACAGGGTTAGGGATAGGGTTATAATTTAGGGTTACTGGTTTAGGGATATAATTTTGGGTAACAGGGATAAGGGTAGGGTTATAAATTAGGGTTACAGTTTTAGGGGTAGGGTTATAAATTTACATTTGTGGCATTTAGCAGACGCCCTCATCCAGAGCGAAGTACAAAAGTTCTTTAAGTCTCTAGTAATGAATAAATCTACACTGGTACGCCTGATTACAAACTTAATATAAATATAACTCTTGAATTCTAGGGTAAGGGTGAGAAGTATGGTTATAATTTAGGGTTAGGTTTATTATTTAGGGTTACAGGGTTATGGGTAGGGCTATAAATTAGGGTTACAGGGTTAGGGGTAGGGTTATAATTAAGGGTTACTGGTTTAGGGATATAATTTTGGGTAACAGGGATAAGGGTAGGGTTATAAATTAGGGTTACAGTTTTAGGGGTAGGGTTATAAATTTACATTTGTGGCATTTAGCAGACGCCCTCATCCAGAGCGAAGTACAAAAGTTATTTAAGTCTCTAGTAATGAATAAATCTACACTGGTACGCCTGATTACAAACTTAATATAAATATAACTCTTGAATTCTAGGGTAAGGGTGAGAAGTATGGTTATAATTTAGGGTTAGGTTTATTATTTAGGGTTACAGGGTTATGGGTAGGGCTATAAATTAGGGTTACAGGGTTATGGGTAGGGCTATAAATTAGGGTTACAGGGTTAGGGTTAGGGTTATAATTTAGGGTAACAGGGTTAGGGTTATAATTTAGGGTAACAGGGTTAGAGATTGGGTTATAAATTAGCGTAATAGGGTTAGGGGTAGGGTTATAATTTAGGGTTACAGGAAAAGCTGGTAGGGTTATAAATTAGGGTTACAGGGTTAGGGGTAGGGTTCTTAATTACAGTAACAGGGTGAGGGGAAGTGTTCTAAATTATGGTAAAAGAGTTGGGATAAAGTTATAAGTTAGGGTAACAGGGTTGGGGTTATAATTTAGGGTAACATGGTTAAAGATAGGGTTATAAATTAGGGTCACAGGGTTGGGGTAAATTATAAATTAGGGAAACATGGTTAAGGGTAGGGTTATAATTTAGGTTTACAGGGTTATGGGTAGGGCAATACGTTATGGTAACAGGGTTAGGGTTATAATTTTGGGTTACAAGGTTGGGGTAGGGTAATACATTAGGGATACAAGATTAGGAGTAGGGTTATGAGTAAGGGCAACAGGGTAAGGATATAATTTAGGGTTACAAGGTTAGGGGTAGGGAAATACATTATGGTTACAGGATTAAGGTTAGGTTTATGAGCTAGGAAGACAGGGATAAGGGTAAATTATAAATTAGGGTAACAGGGATAGTGGTAGGGATATAATTAAGGTTAACAGGGTTAGCATAGGGTTATAAATTAGGGTTACAGGGATAAGGGGAGGGTTATAAATTTACAATAACATTTGCGGCATTTAGCAGATGCCCTCATCCAGAGCGACGTACAAAAGTGCTTTGAGTCTCTAGTAATGAATAAATCTACACTGGTACGCAAGATTACAAACTTAATATAAATATAACTGTTGAATTCTAGGGTTAGGGTTCGATTAGGGTAGCATTGTTAGAAGTATGGTTATAATTTAGGGTTAGGGTCACAATCTCACCTACAACTCCACAACTATACTGTTCCCCTTCGGGAACTCGAGCTGTGTCGAAACGCTATCGAAACGCTTCCCAAAGGGTTTCGACGCAGCATCTCATTCCCTTTGGGAACTAGGGTTACGGTCGTAACCTAGAGACGTTTTACATGTATAGGACAGGAAGAGCTGTATAATGTTATTCTTCTTCTTCTTTCGGCTGCTCCCATTAGGGGTCGCCACAGCGGATCATCCGTCTCCATACCACCCTGTCCTCTATATCTGCCTCTTTTACACCAACTACCTGCATGTCTTCCCTCACCACATCCATGAACCTCCTCCTTGGCCTTCCTCTTTTCCTCCTACCTGGTGGCTCCATCTTCAGCATTTTTCTACCAATATAATTCATGTCCCTTCTCTGCACATGTCCAAACCATCTCAATCTCGCCTCCCTCACCTTGTCACCAAAACATCCTACATGTGCTGTCCCTCTAATAAACTCATTTGTAATCTTGTCCATCCTCGTCACTCCCAACGAAAACCTCAACATCTTCAGCTCTGCTACCTCCAGCTCCACCTCCTGTCTTTTACTCAATGCCACTGTCTCTAATCCATACAACATCTCAGGTCTCACCACAGTCCTATAAACTTTCCCTTTCATTTTTGCAGATACTCTTCTATCACAAATCACTCCTGTCACTCTTCTCCACCCACTCCACTCTGCCTGCACTCTTTTCTTTACTTCCCTAACACACTCTCCATTACTTTGCACTGTTGACCCCAGGTACCTGAACTCCTCCACCTTCTCCACCTCTTCTCCCTGCAACCGCATCACTCCACTGCCCTCCCTCTCATTCACACACATGTACTCTGTCTTCCTCCTACTGACTTTCATTCCCCTTCTCTCCAGCGCATATCTCCACCTCTCCAGGCTCTTCTCAACCTGCTCCCTACTCTCACCACAAATCACAATATCATCTGCAAACATCATAGTCCAGGGAGACTCCTGTCTGACCTCGTCCGTCAACCTGTCCATCACCACTGCAAACAGGAAAGGGCTCAGGGCCGATCCTTGATGCAGTCCAACCTTCACCCTGAACCAGTCTGTTGTTCCTACTGCACACTTTACTGCCGTCACACTGTCCTCATACATGTCCTGCACCACCCTCACATACTTCTCTGACACACCTGACTTCCTCATACAATACCACAACTCCTCTCTCGGCACCCTGTCGTACGCTTTCTCTAAATCCACAAATACACAATGCAGCTCCTTCTGTCCTTCTCTATACTTCTCCATCAACATCCTCAAAGCAAATAAGGCATCTGTGGTGCTCTTCCTCGGCATGAAACCATACTGTTGCTCACAGATGGTCACCTCTTCTCTCAGCCTGGCCTCCACTACTCTTTCCCATAACTTCATGGTGTCACTGATCAACTTAATTCCCCTGTAGTTACTGCAGGTCTGCACATCTCCCTTATGCTTAAAGATCGGTACCAGCACACTCCTTCTCCATTCCTCAGGCATCCTCTCCCCTTCCAGAATCCTGTTAAACAATCTGGTTAAAAACTCCACTGCCATCTCTCCTAAACATCTCCACGCTTCTACCGGTATGTCATCTGGTCCAACCGACTTTCCATTCTTCATCCTCTTAATCGCTGCTCTCACTTTCTCCTTACTAATCCTATCTACATCCTGCTTCACCAACTCCACATCCTCCAACCTTCTCTCTCTGATTTTCCTCATTCATCAGCTGCTCAAAATACTCCCTCCATCTTCTCAACACACTCTCCTCACTAGTCAACACATTTCCCTCTCCATCCTTTATTGCTCTAACTTGCAGTACATCCTTCCCAGCTCGGTCCCTCTGCTTGGCCAATCGGTATAAATCCTTTTCTCCTTCCTTAGTGTCCAACCTCTTATACAGTTCCTCATATGCCTTTTCCTTGGCTTTCGCCACATCCCTTTTTACCTGCTGCCGCATCTCCTTGTACTCCTGCCTACTTTTCTCATCACTCTGTCGATCCCACTTCTGTTTTGCCAACCTCTTTCCCCTAATGCTCTCCTGCACTTCCTCATTCCACCACCACGTCTCCTTGTCTTGCTTTCTATTTCCAGATGTCACACCAAGTACTTTTCTAGCTGCCTTCCTCATCACTCCTGCAGTAGTTGCCCAATCATCCGGCACCTCTTCACCACCACCAAGCCCCTGTCTGACCTCTTCCCTGAACCTCACACTACACTCTTTCTCCTTCAGTTTCCACCATCTTATTCTTCTTTCAAACCTTACTTTCCTCCTCTTCTTCTTCGCCTCCAAAACCATCCTACAGACCACCATCCGATGCTGTCTAGCTACACTGTCCCCCGCCAACACCTTACAGTCTCCAATCTCCTTCAGGTTGCATCTCCTACACAGAAGATAATCCACCTGTGTGCACCTTCCTCCACTCTTATACGTCACCCTATGATCCTCCTTCTTCTTAAAATACGTGTTCACCACTGCCATTTCCATCCTTTTAGCAAAATCTACCACCATCTGCCCTTCCACATTCCTCTCCTTAAAACCATACCTACCCATCACCTCCTCATCACCTCTGTTCCCTTCACCTACATGTCCATTAAAGTCTGCCCCAATCACCAATCGTTCTTTCCTAGGTACACCATCTACCACTTCATCTAATTCACTCCAGAATCTTTCTTTCTCCTCCATCTCACAGCCAACTTGTGGAGCATAGGCACTGATGACATTTATCATCATCCCTTCAACTTCCACCTTCACGATCATCACCCTATCAGAAACTCTCTTCACCTCCACTACACTCTTACTGTACGCTTCCTTCAGAATCACCCCTACACCATTTCTCTTCCCATCCACACCATGATAAAACAGTTTAAACCCACCTCCAATGTTCCTGGCCTTACTCCCTTTCCACTTGGTCTCCTGAACACACAACACATCTACCTTTCTCCTCTCCATTATATCAGCTATCTCTCTCCCTTTACCCGTCATAGTACCAACATTTAAAGTACCAGCTGTATAATGTTATTACAAAGCTAAATCAACAACATGTCAGTAAGATCCCATTCCAACTAATCTATTGAAGGAAGTGTTACATACAGCTGGTGAACCTCTTCTCAATATTATTAACTCCTCCCTATCTTTAAGTCACGTACCTAAATCCCTCAAGTTAGCAGTTATTAAGCCCCTCATTAAGAAACCTAATCTGGATCCAAATCCGAATTACAGACGTATTTCAAATCTCACATTTATGTCTAAGATTTTAGAAAAGATTGTCGATGCCCAGTTATGTTCCCACTTACAAGAGAACAATATCTTTGCTGAATTTCAGTCAGGTTTCAGGGTCCATCATAGTACAGAAACTGCTCAAGTTAAAATCACTAATGACCTGTTTTTAGCTTTAGACCAAGGCTTTATCTCGCTGTTAGTTTTACTAGATCTTAGTGCTGCATTCGACACTATAGATCATGATCTCCTCCTAGATCGCTTACAAAATTACATTGGCATTCAGGCACAGAAATTAAACTGGTTTAAATCCTACCTGTCCAATCGTTACCATTTCGTATACTAAAATGAAGAGCTATCCAGGCTAATGCTAGTAAATTATGGCATGCCACAAGGTTCAGTTCTAGAACCCCTGCTTTTCACAATATACATGCTTCCCTTAGGAAATATTTTTAGAAGGCATGAAATTAGCTTCCACTGTTATGCTGTGGAATATTATATATATATATATATATATATATATATATCATCAAAACCAGGCGAAACAGCTCAATTAGCTCGGATAACTGAGTGTGTTAAAGAAATAAGAGATTGGATGACCCATAACTTTCTACTATTAAATTCTGATAAGACGGAGATTTTGCTTATTGGCCCAAAAACAGTATACAGAGAGCCAGCATTTTAACCTGCATTTAGAGGGATGTTCTGTAACTACTAGTTCAACGGTAAAAGACCTGGGAGTTATTTTAGACAGCAACTTAACTTTCAAATATCATATCAACCAAGTTACAAAAACAGCCTTCTTTCACCTTAGAAATATTTCTAAGCTAAGAAATATGTTATCTATATCTGATGCAGAGAAGCTCGTCCATGCGTTTATGACCTCTAGAATAGACTACTGTAATGCATTACTAGGTGGATGTCCTGCATCATTAATAAACAAGCTTCAGTTAGTCCAGAATGCAGCAGCAAGAGTTCTTACTAGGTCAAGAAAATATGATCACATAACCCCGATCTTATCGTCTCTACATTGGCTACCTGTTAAGTTTCGAATCGACTACAAACTATTACTTGTTACTTATGAAGACCTAAATGGTTTGGCTCCTATGTATCTATCCAGTCTTTTAACACGCTACAATCCGTCACGCTCCCTGAGATCTCAAAACTCTGGGCTTCTAGTAGTTCCTAGAATAGCAAAGTCCACTAAAGGCGGTAAAGCATTTTCACATTTAGCTCCTAAACTCTGGAATAGTCTTCCTGACAGTGTTCGGGGTTCAGATACACTCTCCCAGTTTAAGTGTAGATTAAAAACATATCTTTTTAGCAAAGCCTACACATCACACACATCACACACATCACATCATAACCTTGTGCTCCAGAATATATGATTACATGCACATTATCAATTTGTGCTGTTAATATCATGAACAGCAGCTACGCTAATTCCTCTCCACTGCTTCTCTTTCTCTCCCCATCCCAAAGCATCCTGAGGTTTGGCCAGCTCCAGTCACGTCCCACCTCATGAAGATTATGGACCTTTAAAGAAGTAGATGCCGAACTGGCAAACATTCCGTACCATCTAGTGACATACCAGTGCCAATTGGATCCCACTACATGTGTGGAGTTTTGACATTGGACCTCCTGGAGTGTTTAAAGGCTCTGGCATGGAGAAGCTGGTGTTGGATCTGTGATGATCACAAATGTTGAGCTATTTTATGCTTTGCTCAGTAGTTCCTGGTTTAATAACCATAAAGACTGTTTATGACTGTAGAAAGAACATCACTTATAATCACACACTCCAGTACTCATGTTAGTTCTCACTCTCCAGTGTTCTGTATTGTTGAAAGATTTATGATCAAACTCTTGATGTCACCCAAATGAGGATGGGTTCCCCTTTTGAGTCTGGTTCCTCTCAAGGTTTCTTCCTCATAACATCTGAAGGGAGTTTTTCGCCACGGCTGCTCATCAGGGATAAATGCACACCATTCACCTTGACTGTTGATTTCTGTAAAGCTGCTTTGAGACTATGTCTGACTTATTATTTAGGGTTACTGCGTTATGGGTTGGGTAATAAAATAGGGTTGAGGGTTAGGGTTATAAAGTTACAGGGTTGGGGTAGGGTTATAATTTTATGGTTACTTGGTTAGAGGTAAGGTTATAATTTAGGATAACACGGTTAGGGGGTAGGATTATAAGTCAGGGTTAGAGGTAGGGTTATAAATTATGATAACAGGGTTGGGTTAAATTATAAGAGGGTAACAGGGTTAGTGGTGGGGTTATAAGTTAGGTTTACAGGATTATGGGTAGGGCAATAAATTAGAGCAACAGGGTTAGGGTAAGGGATATTTTGTGTTACATGGTTAGGGGTAGGGTAATAAATTAGGGATACAAGATTAGGGGTAGGGTTATGAGTAAGGGCAACAGGGTTAGGGGTTGGGTTATAAATTAGATTTGCAGGGTTAAGGGCTAGGGTTATGAAGTAGAGTTGCAGTGTTAGAGGGTATGGTTATAATTTACGGTTACAGGATTAAGAATAGGGTTATAATTTAGCGTTACAGAATTAGGTGTAGGGTTATAAATTAGGGTTACAGAATTAGGGGTAGGATTACGAGTTAGGGTAACAGGGTTAGCGGTTGAGTTACAAATTAGAGTTGCAGGGTTAAGGGTTGGGTTATAAATTAGGGTAAAAGGGTTAGATGTATGCTTATAATTTAGGGTTATGGTCATAATTTAGGATTACAGGGTTAGCAGGTATGGTTACAAATTAGGGTTACAAGGTTAGTGGTAAGGTTATAAATTAGGCTTAGGGGTAGGGTTATAAATTAGGGTTACATGATTAGGGGGTAGGGTTATAAATGGGGGTCACAATGTTTGGGGTAGGGTTATAAATTATGGTTACAGGGTCAGGGTTAGGGCCATAATTTAGGGTTACAGGGTTAGGGGGTAGGATTATACTTAGGGTTAGGGTTAGGGATAAACGTTAAGGTTACAGGGTTAGGAATAGTGCTATAATTTAGGGATACAGGGTTAGGGCACAGGGTAATAAATGAGGGTTACAGGTTAAGGGGTTGGGGTTGGGTCGTAACACCTACATGGATAGGGTGGGGAAGGGCTATAAATTAGGGTAACAGGGGTAGGTGTGTGGTTAAATTAGCACTTTCCATGTTTGCTTTGTAGAATTAAAAGAGTTATATGTATATTAAGTTTGTAATCTGGCGTACCAGTGTAGATTTATTTATTGCTAGAGACTCAAAGTACTTTTGGACGTCGCTCTGGATGAGGGCGTCTGCTAATGACACAAATGTCAATGTAAATGCTATAAATTAGGTTTACAAGGTTAGGCTTTATGGTTGGTGTAGGGTCATAACCCATACATGGATGAGGTGGGGTAGGGGTATACATTAGGTTTACAGGGTTAGGTTCAGGGTTATAAATTAGGGTTGCAAGGGTAGGGGTTTGGGGTAGGGTCATAACTCCTACATGGATACGGGTGGGCTAGGGATATACATTAGGGTTACAGGGTTAGGTTCGGGATTATATAAAAGGGTTACAGTGTTAGGGGAAGGGTTATAAATTAGGGTTACAGGGTTAGGGTTATGCATTTTTAATGCCCCTTCCATCACAGGCAGACAGACATAAAAAGCACATGTTTATGACTGCTAGAGTTCTGATAGATACTGTGTCTCAGCAGCAGTTCCCTTTGGGCTGTGGATGGATAACGCTTTGGTTTTTATTATTTCTCCATCCATGGGATTACAGGAAAAAGTAGCAAAGTAGAAGTGAGCAATCAGATAGAGCAGCTTGAATCCTTATACCCATATGGTCATATTTCTCCTCACCTCTCGACAATAATCGATGATTCCACTGTAGGGCAGAATGAGTTAGAGTATTGCTTTAAAGCTGATTTTATTATTATTTTTTTTATTTCAGGTGCCTTGTTTGACATTAAACAGATTAAATTGTCATTTCTAATAATTTTGGTTAAAATTGTAGGCTTGATCAGTCCTCTGCTTGTATCTCATGACTAATTGGAATGGGTTTATCTATTTATTAACCAATCCTTACTATAATTTATTCCATGCAAGCGTGTGAATAATCAATGATTTGTATACTTTCCTATAGTTTCTATAATAAAACTGATTAGTGAAAAGTGCTTGCTGTAATATCGCTATAAACACTGTGTGCCTCAGGGGTGGATCCTGTGGCAAGTGCTATTATGAATGGGGGGAGGACGGAAAAGAAGAGGAAAGATCGAAAAAGGTAGAAGAATGAGGGTTGATGCAGTAAATGGTGCAGCTTCAACTACTGTTGAACTCTATACTTTAGGAAGGGGGTTTATGGCTGTAAAGAGACGTTGAATCTTGTAATTCTCTGTCTATTCTGTGGATTCATGGTTAGGTTCCTACAGGTCGGGATCAAATAGTTCAGTAGAAGTGCTTCAAAGAGGATTAATTTCAAAACATTATTCTGATGATGAACAGAATTCCCTCACACACACACACACACACACAGTAATTTTTTTTTTATGTACATTGACATTGTATAAAAGCTTTGTAATTTGCACCAGAATTGCTTTCCGTTACAAGTACGATTGCCACCCACAAGCCACAATGAGAATGTCATGACACAGGAAACCACAATTCCCAGCAGTCATTGCCGCCTACAAACATGTCTGCCGTGGACTACATTCCCCAGACCTCAGCTACAGTTCCATGTTCACAGTCACCGAGTTCCTGATTGATTACACCTGCACGCAATTTGGTGGTAGAGTTTAAAAGGACTCACAAAGCCTATGCTCATGAAATGTCATCTGAGAGCACACATAAGACAAAGCATGAGCTTGGAAACAGCTTTAAAGAAAACAGGCCATGATATGAGGTTAATCATAAGTTTTAAGAACTGCAACAAAGGTACACAGCAGCACCAATGAAGTCAAAAGGGACACCAGTTAAAGTTATGAGAAATTTAAGGGAGAAAGCAGGATAAAGGAAACACTAAAATAAAGGAAAAAACATTGAGGTGAAATGAAGGTGTGGGAAAAGTGAGGCAAACTTATTAATCCCTGTGGCATATGAAAGTTAAGCATTACATTGTACTTATGCTCATCTGAATATAAATGAAAATACAGAAGGCTATCATGTGTGGTTTGAGGAAAAACTATGGTTCCTATGTGTATTAGGAGTTCCGTGACCCACCGCACATGCAGAATGTCATGGTATCTAAGGAAAGAAACAGGACTTTTGGCCATGAAGCACAGTGGAACAGCAGCACTGCTTAGAGAGATGTTTCAGTAAGAATATCTGACAGCTGGTCTGCACATTCTCTCAGCACTTAAACATTTTTCAACAGCTGTTGCTGCTTACAGCATGTTCATCTACAACAGCTGTGACCTCTACAAAGTCCTCACCATTTATCTCATCTTCTGGATCATTTAAAGTAGAGTTTTTGTTCTCGTCTTGTTCTCCGTATACACAAAATGACTAAAAAAAAAAAAACCTCTAACCTGTTGTCTGTAGTCTTTCAAACATTGTTCTATACAACAAATTCAGGTTGTCAGGTGTGTGGGGCTTTTGTGCAGCCTGCATGCTAGTGTACTGAGAACATTTCCAGACTGTTAGGATCAACCCAATGCCCAGTGATGCCGATTTAACCTCTTCTCCTTGACCTCCAACAATCTTTGTTCACTGCCATGAAATTGATCCCTGACTTTTCTTTTATAATAGTCTTCATCTTAATTGCTGCCTCATTCATCGTATGTCACAAAGTGGTCCTCGACATGAGCGTGGTGTTAGGCTGGTATCATACAAAAACATTTTAAATGATTGCTGTTCTACCGCACTTAAGGGTTGGAGATTCTGAGTCATAAAACTTCATCAACACTGCATGATCAACTTTGTTAATATCTTAGTTTCTCCCAGCTTCAGCTGTCTGGAGGTTCCCTACTCCTTGGTGCTGTTAGGGCATTATATCTCTGCATATGGCTACCATGCTTTCTGTGCAAAAAGGAAACGTTCAAAACTACATATCCAGAGATCAGCCTCCCTCTCTTTAACAAATAAATGAACAGTCATGTGCATTAAGCATGGCAGATGTAAGCTACGGAGTCAAGTTTATTTCTATAGCGCTTTTCACAACAGACATTGTCTCAAAGCAGCTTTACAGAAAACAACAGGTGAACGGTTTGCATTCATCCCTGATGAGCAGCCGTGGTGAGTGTCACAAGGAAATACTCCCTTAGATGTTCTGAGGAAGAAACCTTGAGAGGAACCAGATTCAAAAGGGGAACCTCATCCTCATTTGGGTGACCATCAAAAGTGTGATTATAAAGCTTTCAACAATACAGAGCACTGGAGAGTGAGAACTAACATGAGCACTGGAGTGTAATGTTCTTTCTACAGTCTTCTACAGTCATTTGTGGTTAAAACTAGGAGCTACTGAGCAACTCATAAAATAGCTCAACATTTGTGATCATCACAGATCCAACACCAGCTTCTCCATGCCAGAGCCTTTAAACACTCCAGGAGGTCCAATGTCAAACTCCACACATGAGGTGGGATCCAGCTGTCTCTGGTATGTCACTAGATGGTACGGAATGTTTGCAAGTTCCGCATCTACTTCTTTAAAGGTCCATAATCCTCATGAGGTGGGACGTGACTGGAGCTGGCCAAACCTCAGGATGCTTCGGGATGGGGAGAGAAAGAGAAGCAGTGGAGAGGAATTAGCGTAGCTGCTGTTCATGATATTAACAGCACAAGTTGATGTGCATGTGATCAGATGTTCAGGATTACAAAGTTATGATATGTGATGTGTGTTATGTGTAGGCTTTGCTAAAAAGATACGTTTTTAATCTGCATTTAAACTGGGAGAGTGTGTCTGAGCCCCGAACACTGTCAGGAAGACTATTCCAGAGTTTAGGAGCTAAATGTGAGACTTTAGTGGACTTTCCTATTCTAGGAACAACTAGAAGGATTGTAGCATGTTGGAAGAATGGAGAGATACATTGGAGCTAAAACATTTAATGTTTTATAAGGAAGAAGCAGTAGTTTGTAGTCTATTCGACACTTAACAGGAAGCCAGTTTAGGGACGATAAGATTGGGGTTATATGATCATATTTTCTTGACCTTGTAAGAACTCTGGCTGCTGCATTCTGAACTAACTGAAGCTTGTTTATTAATGACGCAGGACATCCACCTAGTAATGCATTACAATAGTCTATTCTGGAGGTCATGAACACATGGAGCTTCTCTGCATCAGATATAGATGTTTCTTAGCTTAGAAATATTTCTAAGGTGAAAGGAGGCTGTTTTTGTAACATGGTTCATAATGATTTTTGAAAGACCAGCTGTCTAAAATAACTCCCAGGTCTT
Organism: Silurus aristotelis; assembly: GCF_946808225.1. Classification (NCBI taxonomy): domain Eukaryota; kingdom Metazoa; phylum Chordata; class Actinopteri; order Siluriformes; family Siluridae; genus Silurus; species Silurus aristotelis. The sequence goes on along the minus strand of NC_139588.1, from coordinate 1,732,480 downwards.
TTACCGTTGAACTAGTGGTTACCGAACATCCGTCTAAATGCAGGTTGAAATGCTGGAGCTTTCTGTGTACTTTTTTTTTTTTTTTTTGTTCTTTTAATTGAGCTATATCGCCTGGTTTTGATGAGATATATAGCTGGGTATCATCATTGTAACAGTGGAAGCTAATTCCATGCCTTCTAATATTTCCTAAGCGAAGCATGTATATTGTGAAAAGCAGGGGTCCTAGAACTGAACCTTGTTGCAAGCCATAATTTACTAGCATCAACCTAAATAGCTCTCAATTAAAGTCTACAAAATGGTAACGTTCGGACAGATCATAGAAGATCATGATCTATAGTGTCGAATGCAGCACTAAGATCTAGTAAAACGAATAGCGAAATGAAGCCTTGGTCTGAAGCTAAAAACAGGTCATTAACTAGGTTTTATCTAGAGCAGTTTATGTGCTATGTTGGGGCCTAAAACCTGACTAAAACTTTTCAAAGATATTTTTCTCTTGTAAGTGGGAACACAGGTACGGGGGGGTTATCAGGACTTTTTCCACTGAGTTATGGTTACCTTTCCCTTTGTCACAGAGATTAACAAGTAATATTAAAAGGCTTCTTATTGAAAAAATCTTTAGTATTATATATCTAATATTCTTAGTAAAAATCTGTCTACTCAGAATTCAGTTATAGTGAAACAGTCTGGAAATATTAAGACCTGATATTCTACAGCACTGTAAGGACGGGGTGGAATCACAGTTGTTTTCTTTTTCCATGCCCATATTGGATTCAAACATTTAATTAACAAATGTTTGGCCCTGGTCTTGAGACATTTCAGAAAATGTGTTTTTAGTATGAGCTATAACAATTGTGAAGGGAGTCAAAAGCATTTTAGAAAAGAGGGGTCCCAAGTGAAATGTGGAGATATTTAGCTATACATTTTATTTAAGTAAATTTAAAAAGCAAAAGGCTATTAGACTATTCAAGTCACAAATATGTATGTATAGAGTATGAATGATCACCTGAGTTTAGCAGGTGTCTCTCAAACAGGGGGAGGGAGAAAACGATCAGACATAGTCTCAGATAAATGTTTGTAGGAATCTCATTTGTCATAAAATTTGAAATATAAACTCCGGAGATATGTGGCTTTCAGCCCAGTGCTTTTCTGGACTGCTCCAGGACTGATTTCATGTACAGTGGAACCCGGTTACGTCGAGATAACCGATGATCGAGATAAAACCAATATGGCTGCAATATCTTATTAACGTGCTTGAAATTTCATGCTATAAAGGCATGCTATAAAAATGTACATACATGTTTGTTAACTGTCAGGAAACCACCTGCCACGCCCCCTTCGGCGGCTGTCAAACCTCCACCAGCTCCTATTTAAACCCCTCACTTCCACACTTTCACCGTCCGTTATTGTTGGTATATGTTGGTTCACGGCGGTCGTTGTTATCGCTCATACGTACCCCGGTACGTGCCTTTCCACTCGGAAAACTACACTTCAAAAACGTCGAATTAATAGGGTTGACCGAGGTCAAGATAAGTGGGTTTGACTGTATTTATATATTAAATAAAAATAGTCAATGCAGGAAATGTATATCCATGGCACTTCATTATATTTTTGAGCAATATCAATTTTGATGATGACAGTAAAGCTCAATGTCTCCTTTCCAATGATATCTGAATTGCGTATGTAGCACATTTTTTCTCAGGAACTGTTAACATTCAAAGTTAAGTAAGGAATTTGCTGTGAGTCCTAAAATTTGGGCTGGGCAGGGAGGGGCGAACCAGACATGGTCTCAAATATTTGTAGGAATCTCATATTTCATGATTTCTCCATTCAATTTAAAATATAAACTAATGAGACGTGTGGCTTTTAAACCATTCCTTTTTATGGATTGCTCCAGGACTAATTTCATGTATTTTTATTTCCTTATATATAAAATCATTTCAACTCATAAAATAGCTCAACATTTGCGATCATTAAAAATCCAACACCAGCAACACCTTTTAAACACTCAAATAGGTCCAATGTCCAAACTCTACATGAAGTGAAATCCAAAAAGCGCTGGTACGTCTCTAGATGGTTCGGGATGTTTGCGGGGTCGGCATTTCTTTAAAAGGTCCATAATCTTCATGAGACATTGACAGTATTTCAAATAGTATGGAAGGAGAAGTGCTGCTGATCCGCATATTTCTCCACCCTCATAAAAAAACAAGCAGAATCCTAGACTTTTATTCAGCACGGTAGCAAAATGAACAGGAAATAAAAGCACTGCACTCACATGCACGCCATCAATAGGTAGTATTAATTTCATAAAACATTTTTTTATAACAGTTGAACAACAGTCAAAAAATCCAAACTATTTTATAAATTACCTCGTAGACAGCAGTGTAAATATAACAATTACAAAGTTTTACTTCTATTCTAGAGAATGACTTTGCATTCTAGATCCCTCTCCTACAAGTTTCTTCAAACAGAGATAATTCCAGAGGAAATTGAACCTGTTCAAAAATTAAATAAACTCTTCAAATCAGCACTGTTTTTTACCTAAATATTTCAAACTGGCAGTTATTAATCCCCTAATTAAGAAACCTGACCTTCACCATGTCAGCTGTCCAACTACAGTCCAATATCAAATCTCCCCTATATCTCCAAGATTCTAGAAAAGGTTCTGCTCACATCTACTGAGGAATAACATTTATGAAATGTATCAGTCCAGGATTTAGGCCCCATAATAGCTAAGAGACGGTGCTAGTTAAGGTGGTAAATGAGAGTTATTGGCCTCTGATCAGGTTTTGTCTCTTTACTTGTTTTGCTCAACCTTAGTGCAGCTTTTCACACTATCCTGCTTGCTAGACGTGAGAATGTTGTTGGAATAAAGGGAACAGCTCTCTCCTGGCTCAGGTCTTATCTGACTGATCGCTATCAGTTTGTTTATGTAAATGGTGTTCTTCACACTCTCTGAGGTAAAGTTTGGTGTTCTGCAAGGATCTGTCTTAGGCCCACTGCTTTTCTCTTTATATAGGCTGCCTATGGGTGAAATTATACATAAACATGGTATTGCTATGCTGATGATACACAGCTGTATATTTCAGCAAAGCCAGATGAGAGAGATCAGTTTAACAATGTTGAGAAGTGTGTAAAGGACAATTAGACAGTGGATGCTTAATAACTTCCTTCTGCTTAACTCTGATAAGACGGAAGTACTTTTACTAAGACCACATGCAGCTAGAGGTAAACTTTCCAATTACGTAGCATCTCTGGATGGTGTTTTCTACAGCAGTCAAAGACCTTGGTGTGATTATTGACCCGAGTTTTTCCTTTGAGGCTCACGTGAATATCACCAAGATCTCCTTCTTTCACCTTTAGAATTATTGCTAAAATAAGAAATGATCTCGTTTCAGGATGCAGTACATGCTTTTGTTAAATCTAGATTAGACTACTGTAATGATTAACTGTCTCGGTCTCCTCACTAGATCTAGAAAATATGACCATCACTCCTGTTTTAATCAGTCTACACTGCACCCAATTACATTACATTGATTTATAAAATACTACTACTGACGTATAAAGCACTTAACGCACTCGCACCACAGTATCTGAGTGAACTTCTGTATCAGTATGATCCTCCACGCCTACTTAGATCAAAAGTTACAGGCTATTTGTTGGTAACTCAAATAATGAAGACTACAGCAGGGGGCAGATCTTTCTCTTATAAAGCCCCACAGTTATGGAACAACCTTTCAATCAGTGTTCCGGAGTCAGACACAGTCTCAGTGTTCAAGTTGAGGCTAAAAACATTTTATTTAGTCAAGCCTTTTATCAGTAGATTTATTTTTCTTAGGTAAAGGCTCAGATCTGGAGGGATCATGGATATAGAGTGTTTGGTGAACTCCGATATTTGGATGCTGTCGTCTCCTCACTCTCACACGTTCACTCAGGATTGTTGACGGTGGTGTGGTGAGTCGTCTCTTATCCCAGAGATCCCTCATGTCTGTGTTACCTTCTGGTTCTCCTTTTTCAAGACTTTTTGTCTGATGTATTCCGATTTAATTGGATCGCTTCCATGCTTGTTGTAAAGACACTGACTCAACTGAAGTATGAGAAATAATTTCGAACTACCAATGAAACTTTCAACACCTCAGGAGATATTGGTTGGGAAACTGTTGACTTTGCAAACAGGCCTTTACAGTAAACACAGTGCACATATGTTTTGGCACTTCATAAAATGCTGGAGTGTCTGTTTTGAGTGTGGCGCTATCATGATCATCACCGGGTTCATTGTCACATTTGAGGTCTTTAGCGGAGATAGATTTTTTACTCACCAACTCTTGCTCATTAGACAAACAAGGAGTGTGTTGTGAAACACACTTTGCCCTCTAAAAAGATTGCGTGGTCCTAGATGTTGGTTTCTGTGTCTTAATAGACAGATCACGATCACTGTTTTGTTGAGACTTAAGGATGAAGTCATCAGAATATTCATTGTGTAACGAAATAATCTCGCAAAAAGCGAATTATTTTAAGTAATTATAACAGATAGAATTACTCCTAAATATTTAAATTTAATTGAATTAACAGTAATGAAATTAACATTACAATTATTTGGTCTGATCACCAAACAGACAGTATAATCTTTAATTCTATAAAAAGGGTATATAGTATCTTAAATATGTAGTATCTGAATGCCTTAATTCAGATTATTTCTCTTCTGATGAAATTCATTAAGGAGCTGAAGATAATTCTCTGCTCCTATACTGAACTGTCTGGCCAGATGTTTTCCTTTAAGCCAAATGTATGAAAGGCCCTTAGTGTTGAGACGGGCTGTCGTCCTTAAATCAGTATGAGCCGAAGTATAGAATATGATCCAGGATGCATGTCCTCTTGGGAGACGACCTCTGACCCGTTCACTATATGTTAAGATCTATGGTCTGGAAAAGTGAGCTCTGGTACATCTGAGATACATCTGTTATACATTAAGAGGACGGGACCCAGAGAACGGGCAAACTATTTAACGTGTGTGTAGCCATGGATCAGGAGTCGTCGATTCATCCATACGGCGGCTCCGAGCTGATCCAGGAGGCTCGTGAAGATGCTGAATTTGTGTTAAATAAACTTTATTTTCAAAGAAATAAGTGTCTACGAAGATTCATTCCAAGCAACATCTACACTCCATTCAGACAAGAAATATACATCATTTCCTGGCGTCACGAATCCTGGGCGTGTTGTGGCCTTCAGCTTCGCGGATCTGCTCCCGAATCTGTCCGGCCGGCTGAAACGGTGAGCTTTCGCCCCCTGGGGTGGTTCTGTTTCTCTGTGGCTGGGTCACACTGTTTAAAGGCCTGTGTGTGGGTTTTGTGGTGTGGTTGTTGGTTTGGGAGATTCTCCGTCCTTAATTGTTTTATTGCGTTGCAGGCAACGCAATAGGGGGATTACGAGAAGATTTAAAGAAAATAAAACGTTGAAATATAAAGGTAAAGTTAAAGAAAGGAAAAGTAAAGAGAAAAAGTATAAAGGTGAATGCTTTTGAGAAACATTTAAATATGGTAAAGTTGAAGTAAGAATAAGGTTTAAAGAAAAGGAGCCACAAGATTTGGATGAAAGCCCTTAGGAAGGTGACATTAGGTGGGCCACAAAGACCTGGATATTTACTAAGTGAATTTCAGGCCAGTTTTCACAAACTGGATGATGCAGAATTAAAATTCAATTGAAGTTCCCACTCTGACAATTAGTTGACGAGCTATGTGATGAAGCAGCCTCTTATTTGAATTTCTGCATCTCAAAAAGGTAGCATAAATTCAGCAGAAAAAGTAATGAAGAGAAAATAAAATAAAGGTGCGGCAAAATAGCATGCTATAAGTTTGTATGACCGAGTCGACTATAGTGTATATGAAATTTAAATGTTGTGTATGTATTTACTGCGAGTTCTTTGATTAAAGAGGAGATTTGTGTGTGTGTTTGAGGAAAAAGTGTGTGCGTTTTGAAAAAAGGAGTCTCTCTCCCTCTCTGTGCGTGCGGAAATAAGTGTGTGCGTATTCGGTGTGTGTGTGTGTGTGTGTGTGTTCCATGTGCGCTCAGCTGCGGGTGAAGACCCCCCCTCTCTCTCTCTCTCTCTGAAAGTTTGTGTGTGTGGGTATGTGTGTAAAATATATATAATATATATATATATATATATATATATATATATATATATATATATATATATATATATATATATATATATATATATATAATGAATAAATACATATGAAGGTTAAGGTTGAAAACAAGGGTTAGTTTCTAGTAATTATAAGGGTAATATGTCTTCTATAAAGAATAAAACAATGAGCCTCATTATTACATAAGAGGACTGAATCTGTTAAAATCTATGAGCTTCCTTCTGAAGACTTTTTGTTCTGTTAAAGACAAAAGAGAAAGATAAAAAACAATGAGCCTTTTTGGGAAAATATTTGTATGTATGGCCACATAACTTTGAGCCTCTAAAGAGGACCTAACACACCGAAGTCAAAACACCCTTAATACTGAATGAATAAAGATATCCCCACAGTGAGACAAAACACTCCCCTGTCCTGAATGAATAATATAATTCCCAAAAAAGGACATTTTCAAGTAGAGAAGTTAATGAGGGTGGTGTGTGTGTGTGTGTATGAGCAACTATTATAATAAGTGATTATTGTATATGTATATGTATTGTTTGTGAGTAATACTGATTAATAAAAGAGTTGGGGTGATTATTAAAGTAAAGCAAATGGAAGTTCATGCAATATGATGTTTGGAGGTTAAAAGGAGATAGGAAATCTGTTGAGCATAAAACTCTGAATGCTGATGGACGTTGTGTGTGTGAAGTATGAGGTGTTATCTGTAGAGAACTAAATAGATACTAAGGTCCTGTCTGATTTTTTGTGTGGTATGCGGAAATTGCGGTCTAGAACGCCACATAGATTGAGGCCTGCGACCGGAGCAACATGGTCAGCGCATGGCTCCTGTTTGATTAAGGCCAGTTCTGTTTTATCCACAAAAATTTTAAATGCTTGGATGTGTATTTGAACATGTGTGTGCGTATTCAAATATCTATTTTTGTTACTGTGCGGTTTGATCTCTCTGCTTGAGAGGTAATGCAGTGAATTTCATTTCTGTATACAATTTTTGTGCAGAGAGGTTATAAGTAGGTGGGGACTTCTGGATCGGATATCCTCAGATAATGGGAAAGAATGTGGATAAAACAGTTAACTTGATCTTACAAAAGTTGGGAATTAAACAGCGTCTTGGAGCAGTGTACCACCCACAAAGTCAGGGAATTTATGAAAGGATGAATGGTGTTTTAAAGAATTGTTAAGATCTGTCAGCATACGGGTTTAAACTGGGTAGCAGCGCTTCCGTTGGCACTGATGGCGTGTCGATCAAGTGAGCTGCGTTATTTGCATATGACACCTCATGAGTTGCTAACGGGAAGACGGATGCCGACTCCTTGTTTGCGTACCAGTGGGAAAGGTCCAAGTCTAGCACTTTTGGAAGACGAAATGCAAACTTTAACATATATGGTCAGCTTACATAAAAAGATATCCACATATGTTTTTGACAGGCAGAGGAAAGACGAGGCGCAGCAGAAACTTGATGAGCAAAAGAGCACCACAGTGCAACCCGGAGACAAGGTGTTTGTGAAAGTGGTATAACGAACGTCGGGAAGGACCATTTTGAAGTGGTCCGCAGTACTGGAACAGCGGTCCAGGTCAAAGGGTCTCCAACGTGGTATCATTTATCATATTGTGTTAAAGCACTGAAAGAGGAGATAACTTGTTTCCAGAGTCAAGATGTTGAGGGTTCAAGAGAATTGAAAGAAAGTGTGGATGAGCATGCAGCAGGAGAAGAGATGCATGAAAAAAAAACAGTCAAATCCCAGAAGGGGAGATTGTCCGTGATGTGGACGATGTTAATGATGCTGTGTACGTTTTTGATGATGCCAGAAATGACGTTACAGTTAACAGACAGGAAAGAACATTTGGGGACATTGATTTCCAGCAGGTTCCTGAATCAGCAGAGCCTGTGGCGGTCGAGAGACAAGCGTCACAGGTTAAGAAGGACTGTGTCTCAACTGCAGGAGAATCAAGAGAGACAGTTGAAAGAAGGAGTCCAAGACCAGCTCGGAGAAGGGTTAGACCAAAACGGTACGAGAATAAGAGCCCATGTGGCTATAGTTCCTCAGCAGATCGCTACAACACCCTCTCCCCCGAAGGTTGTTATTAGAGTTAAGTTAGGGAAAGCGGTTGTTCTTCCTTGTCAATGTGGAAGATGGAATGTTGGTAGTACTGATCCTCCTAAGTGGAGGAATAATCGTGGTGAAGATGTGTTGTTGACAGGACCTGAATTTGAAAGTGTGCCTCGCGATCAAAGAAAGTATTTTTTGTACAATGACGAAGTTGGTGAAGATGCAGACGGATTGTTCACTAGTTTTGCGTAATGCTACATGGGAAGATGCAGGTGAATGTGTGTACTTATGTAGAACCAGCATTTAAATTTGTACCAATTCTTATTTTTGGGAGGATGATTATGTAACGCGTAAAGTGACACTTGTGATAAAACGTTTGGAACCTAGTGGGAGTGTCACGGATATTACAAAGGTTCAAGATCAATCTAATGCAATGACTACTCAGAGAATGAATAATTCTCAAACGGAGCTTGTTACAGTAGTGCTGGGTACAACTAAGAATGTTGATACATCAACCCAGACTACTACTTTGTCACCGATAAAGCTTGTCACTACAGCTCTGGATACAACTACGAGTGTTATTACATTAACCCAGACTACTCCTACTTTATCTACGATTGTAAAAGAGTATAATGATACAATAGTGCCAATACCTTTGATGCCTGTGAAGTTTGTAAACGTAACACAGGCGCCGGACGTAGTGACCTTAGAGTCGACAGAAGTGTTAAATATGACTCAGGAACCCATGTTAAAAACAAAGCCTACAGTAAATGGTAGTGAGGAGACCTTTGAAGCCGGGCAACAGATGTGGGATGAGCATGTTGTAGCCTCAGCTGAGATAACTCAGGAAAATATATCAGATACAATGAGTGACTATTTTAATTCTACTCAAGTTCGTACTTTGCAAAAGAGAAACAGTGACTGGAAAGCATATGGTTTCGATTCATCGGTGTTACAGATTGCTGACCCCTGGGCAAGTAGGAACTTATGGTTCCAGCAGATAACTCATTCTGTTAGATCAGTTAGAAATTTGAATTGTCCATGTGTGGTGAAAGTTTCATCACCAGGCACATGGCCTTCAATCTTAGAAACGGTGCCAGAACCGCTAACTTCTAAGTGTCAGTATTATGCATTATCGTGGCTGTTGTTTCAGCAGCAGGCACCAACAGATAGATTAATGACTTGGTCACGCCTTCTGTTTAAGCCTAAATTCGAGTGTGCATGGCTGGGAGGATTACCTTACATAAATTTACTAGGTCAACATGAGAATATATTAACAGCAGTCCATGAGTCAGTGAAAGTTGATGTATGTTTCTGTTCAAATGGAACGTATACTAGTTCGGGGATGTTTATGGGAGTATCTGATTGTGACAGTTATTTGATGAATCTGGGCCAACACCGTAATAAAAATGTTAGTAAATTATATGAAGTGAAGTTTCATGCGCCACATCAGAAATATAGTAAAACTTTGATGGTAAGGAATCAAGATTTGCCTGGAAATGTGACAATAGGAAATTTTAGAGATATTTGGTGGGTTTGTGGTGATAAGGCATATATATTTCTGCCTTATGGATGGATAGGATGCTGTTACATGGCAAAACTGAAGCTTCCATATGAGGTTTTTACAGTACAGAAGGGAGACGGTCCTGATACAAATCAGTCAAATGTTTCTGCTAATAGGAGGAAAAGAGCATTGGCACAGTTCCATAATTTGGAGTCATACCATTGGAGAATAAGTCTAGGAGAAAAGTGGGGTATAGGACTGTTCCCATGGTATGGTGTGACATTTTTAGCTGATCATATTGATAATATCACTTATACATTACAGGGTTTCGCCAATGAGACAATAAGGGGATTTGATTTTCTGCCAAATACTCAAAGAAGTCACAGATTGACCCTGCTAAAGCATGACATGGCGTTAGATTATATATTGGCCAAGCAAGGTGGCCTATGGTGTGGCTTTGAACTTAACTGGAGATGCCTGTTACACCTTGATCCCCGATTCTTCTGATAATATGACTAGTGTTATAGAGGCATTACGGAACATACGAAATGCGTTTGGTCCATCAGAAGGAGCTGGATGGTCTGCTAATTCTTGGCTGCAGGACAAATTAGGACCTGCAGGTGCAGTCCTGGTACAGATTTTTATGGCAGTTATCGTTGTGTGTGATGTTTTGCTTTTGCACGCTGTTGTTGATCTTTGCGAAAGCAATGATATTGCGATGGGTTGGAGTTGTGATGCCTGGGGACGGAACTCAGATGCCACTGCTACGAGCAGCAGATATAGATGAAATAGAATTAGACGGTGAACTGATGGAGAAGTATCTGTTTTGATATTAGTTCTTATTGTGATTCTTCATATAATTTGACTATAAGCTTACTTTTTAATAGTTTCCTCCTATACGAAGTTAGGATGAAAGGGGGGACTGGAATGTGATTAATGTGATGTTATATTCATTTGTTACCTGAGAAGACGATACTGGTTGTTGTTTTTTCTTTTCTTTTCTCCAAAGAAACAAAAATTGGGAGAGTTACATACATTCCAGCATGGACAACGTTCTGAGATTTGGAAAGCTCGGAACGAGGGCGCTGTGACTCTACACATTAGCGACCCCATACTGAGAATCAACGCCGCTGAAGAAGCTGCGGATGGACATTCCCCCCCCCCCCACACACACACATACATACATATATGTTTATTATTGGATTTTATGTGTTACAGTATATCAAGTGACATTGATAGAAAATGTTTATACACTAGTAGTAATCATAGTAAGTCATGTTAAATTTAAGTCAATTCTGTTGCATAACAAATACATATGTATTACTTCTTGTTGTAAGTGTAATGGTTTTTGATACTGAGCAAATATATTGGGACCCCAGACGTTTTCTTTTTTTCTCGATCGTTAGGGACAGGTGGAATTAGGTAGGGCAAAAGGTCCAAGGGACGGTCCGATGGGAAGACTAGCCTGAACTTGGACACTGTTTTGATTTTATTTTCTGAGGTTTTATATATATTTGCTCAAGTCATATCCTTAAACACGGTATTAAAGTTTTGATTGGGCTGGAGTACAACTTGTGGCCACCTGGGGCAGAGGGGCCGTGAGAGCGGTTTTCCTGTCTTGATTGTTTGAAGGATATTTAAGAAGAAACGGCTGCCTGACAGGTTTTTTTCACTCTTACACTACATAAATTCATTATATTGTTAAGGTTATGTGACAATGTATTATTACTATTTCTGTAAACAATGATGAACATGTACGTTATATTCTTTTGTTTATCGAGGGATTATTGAACCCCCCGAAGGGGGGAATATGTAGTATCTTGAATGTATAGTATCTTAAATATGTAATATCAAAAGGCCTAAATTCATGTTATTCTGCAATGGTGACATTCCTGGAGAGGCCAAAGTTAATCTCGCTGCCCCTGCACTGAACCGCCTGGACAGATGGTTCTCTTTAAGCAAAAGTGTATGAGAAGGCTTTAATGTTATCTCAAGACTGGTGGGGGATACGTGCTGTGTTCTTAAAACAAATATGGAATGTGGTCCAGGATGTATATCCTCTTGGGAGGCGACTTCTGACCCGTTCACCATATACTAGGAGGTACAGGAAAACAGGATGCGCTTCATGTTTTATGATCTGGGAATGTGAGCCCTGGAAACATCTGGAACACTTCAGTCAGGGCAAAAGCAGGCTTTTCTTTACGTTCAACATTATTGCACAGTAAGCTCATATGCATCTCATTTACATTAAGAGGTGGACCCGGAAAATGGGCAAGCATTTGTGTGTGTAAGCATGGATCAGGAGTCAGACTTTGAATCAGAGCGTGCTGACTCCAGGCTTGACCGGAAGGCCTGTAAAGATGCTTTATTTCTGTGCTAAATAAAAATCATTATTTACACGAGATACTGTGTCTAAAGGAGAGTCCTTCCAGCCGACAACTACACCTCATCAAGACGACAAATATACAACAGCGTATACGGTCCTGTTGCGGCCCCCTGGTGAGATGGTTGTTTTATTTGACTATTAGTTGCTGATCATGGTCTGAATGTGTGTTTGTAGGGATGTGTGCATGAACGCAGGTAGCATATAGTGACAATAGTTTAACCCCGTTTATGAGGTAAGCAACTTTATTGTGGGTTATTTATGGGAGAGGGAAACCTTTTTGAAGTGTTTTATTTGTTAGTTTGTTTCAGGTGTGGCCAAAGAGGGCTAGCTGCTGGTTTCTAGATATTTCTACAAGCTGGTTTCTAGATATTTCTACAAGCTGGTTTCTAGAGACTTCTACAAGCTGGTTTCTAGAGACTTCTACAAGCTGGTTTCTAGATATTTCTACAAGCTGGTTTCTAGAGATTTCTACAAGCTGGTTTCTAGAGATTTCTACAAGCTGGTTTATAAACCCGATTTAGACTTTTGGTGTACAGTTGGGACTAAGCGGACGTCGCGGTAGTAAACCGCTGTGTTACTGAGTGTTTTTAACAGATTATTTTGCGCACCGTTCTTTGTACTATGTTTGAGTGAGGACGTGGATATTTATCTCTGGTGCAAGTGTATTAAAATAACAGGCTTGTATTTTTGCTCTGTGAGCCACTTGTATACTTTTTAAATATTAATCGGGAGTTACCGGTTTTGCTGTACTGTGTTTTTCTTTGTGGGTATATAAGTTTATGTGCCATTTATGTAATTGTTTCCACATGTAATTATCTGATGAGCCGTGATTTGAGACTTAAACAGAAGGGGAGAGTATTTTTGTGTGTTGGCTTTGTTTTTGGTTTATTTTTTGGTTTCTTTGTTTAAGAATTATGCACTGATTTGCTGGGTGTTTTGTCCCTTCTGTTTAAAAAGTGGAATTAATCTAGTCTCTCCAATTGTGGGTAAATAACTGGTAAGCTGTAAATGGTATTTTAAAATATTTGTAAGCATTTTCTGTGAAATAAACTTGTACTATTTTTGGAAAGTCACGTCTCTGTCTTTAACCCCATCCGAACCAGCAGGGTCCTTCATATTTTTGTAACGTTTTGGTTTAATTTTTCTTTTGCGTTCAATTTATTTTCCTGGGTGAATAAATAACCCAGGTGGTGTAGTCGGTTCCTTTTTATTTCTAATACCTTTAACCAAAGGTTACATACACTTTGAGTCACCCAGATGCAGACAAAAAAAATGACAGAAAGAGGGGCACATCTGAACATGACCATCTGTTCAGAGTGAAACCGCTTATGGACACAATCCTTAAGACATGCAAAGCAATTTATCATCCTAGAAGACATTTAGCCGTGTATGAGAGGATGGTAGAATGCAAAGCTAACACTGGGAGGACACAGCTCATGAAAGCCAAGCCAACTAAGTTGGGGTTCAAGTTGTTTGTTTTTGCTGATTCCTCAAATGGATACACCATGGACCTTTCTGTATACACAGGAAAGAACAACTTTCCCACATGCCATGGACTATCATATGATGCTGTGACCTCTCTTTTGGATGGTAAAGTTTTAGGCTCTGGGTACTATGTGGTACATGGACAATTTTTACACAGTCCAAAGTCCAAAGCTCTTAAAAGACTTGTTATCTATGAAGTTTGGTGCATGTGGGACGTACAGAGAGAACAGGAACGATTGCCCTCGAAATGCAGATAACTCTCTCTCTAAAAACTCTCCTAGGGGATCCATCAGGTGGATTCGGGATGGGGCTCTTGTATTTGAAGTGGCTGGACACACGAGAGGTCTGTGTTCCACCATTCATTCTACATATACAGGAGACACTGTGCAGAGGGTGAAATTACAAGGTAAATGGGAAACAAAGACATTTCCATGCACTGCACTTGTAACTGCATACAACCAGCACATGAGGGGGGGGCGTTCACCTATCTGATCAACCTATACATACTACACAGCACAAAACAATGAAGTGGTAGCAAAAGATTTTTTCTACACTTCTTGGGACATTGCTGCCACCAACAGTTTCATTGTGCATAAATAACTGTATTGTAACATGTCCCATAAAGAATTTATGGAACAACTTATTGCCGAGCTTTGTAGCGTCACACAAAGTAGTACCAAAACGGACCAATTTTGATCATGTACCAGTCTCAGGACATGAACTGTCCTGATGTCAGAAATGTTGCTACTGCTGGCCGCAAGAGCTGTGTACATTGCATGGTAAGCACCACAAAACTCCATGGAAATGCCTGGCATGCGATGTACACCTGTGTCTTCAGTTGAACAGGTACTGCTTTCAAGAGTGGCACAGGGATATTTTATGCAATTTTTTACTAACATTTTTTTAACTACTCTACTGTATTGTGTTTTTTGTTGCACTCTTTTTATACATACTGTACTGTATAGTTTTATTGTTACACAATTCCCTTTTTTAATGCTGTCCTTGCTAATGTGTATTTTAAATAAACCACAAAGGAAACGCATTCTTGTAGTACTGTACTTCTCACTCAGATCCTGGCTCAGTGATCCACAGCTCATTATGCGACCCATTGTCTACAAAGCTGTCAGTCACAGCGTGTTGACGCCTCTTCGCATATGGCCTTTCAAAGTAGAAAGTGTCTTTACATTTTAAATCAATGTATTGTTTAATGTGAATGAGCAGGCAGCTTGATTTTCACATCGTTTAAAAAAACAAACCTACATTAGAAGATCTGTTCTCAAAACGTCTTGTGAAAACATGTTTACTATCGGGTTTTGCGGCCTTATTTCAGTGAGGGTTTTTTTGCTTTTTCAAAAACCACACACAAACCTTGTCAAAAATACAAACACACACAAGTTTATGGTAGCTCAGATTGTGCTGAATACAGTGTAATTCTTTTATCAATAATATATTTAAAAGCAACTAAAAAGAACCAAATGTAAGAGCATGTCAAAATCTCTCAAGGGGCCCAAAACACCCTCAGAGTCCAGAGGGGTTAAAACTCTGGGCTTCTAGTAGTTGCTAGTGTAGCGGCTGTTCCTCTGCGTTGTGTTAATTTTTAATGGTAAATAAATAAGGATCTTCCACACAAAAGCTGGTTTTACGGGGAGATTTATTCTCTGTGCCTCTCTCCTGTGTAGCAAAACATATAACCAGACAGGCACTGTTATCCGCAATGCTCATTTAGTCTGCCTGTTAACCACAAAATATATATTAAGTACAACAGATAATTACCAACAGAACTCACAATAAATGCAGAGTATAATAGATATCAATACACTAGGATTTATCGTTAGTGTGCCCCGAAAATACACGCAAGCAGTACTTATTTGAGATGTTAGCCGCTTAGCTGCTAATACATCTCTCACACGTGCAACGCACACTCCTCATTGCAATCTCACACAATGCGCCGTTCACTTATTACAATACTCAAATAAACTACATTTACCACATTAATAACTTGAACTAATGGTCAAACATAACATCACATAGACTATTCCCTCACATTTAAACATGACAAACACTTATAACACTGTTTAACACCAGATAAACAGGGCTCATGAAATCGTACCTCTCTCCTCTAGTGCCATTGCAGGAAAGAGGACGAACTTCTAATTGCGCTGCCAGTTAAACCGCTCACTACGTATGACGTGAGCTGGCGTACATACTATAGTTAATAAAAGCCCGGAACGTTTTCAAAATAAAATACTCCAAAACAGATGGTAATAAAAACAAATAATATAATAAAAAAAATAACAAAAAAAAAGTATAATCTGGTGTAACAACATATCCCTGCTACACTAGAATAGCAAAGTCCATTAAAGGCGGTAGAACATTCTTACATTTAGCTGACAGTGTTCAGGGCTCAGATACACTCTCCCAGTTTAAGTGCAGATTAAAAACATATCTTTTTAGCAAAGCCTACACATAACACACATCACACACATCACATCATAACCTTGTGCTCCAGAACATCTGATCACATGCACATTAACTTGTGCTGTTAATATCATGAACAGCAGCTATGCTATTTTCTCTTCACCCCGAGGCATCCTGAGGTTTGGCCAGCTCCAGTCACGTCCCACCTCATAGAGTATGGACCTTTAAAGAAGTAGATGCCAAACTCGCGAACTTTCCGTACCACCCAGAGACAGCTGGATCCCACCTCATGTGTGGAGTTTTGACATTGGACCTCCTGGAGTGTTTAAAGGCTCTGGCTTGGAGAAGCTGGTGTTGGATCTGTGATGATCACAAATGTTGAGCTATTTTACGAGTTGCTCAGTAGCTCCTAGTTTTAACCACAAATGACTGTAGAAGACTGTAGAAAGAACATTACACTCCAGTGCTCATGTTAGTTCTCACTCTCCAGTGCTCTGTATTGTTGAAAGCTTTATAATCACACTTTTGATGGTCACCCAAATGAGGATGAGGTTCCCCTTTTGAATCTGGTTCCTCTCAAGGTTTCTTCCTCAGAACATCTAAGGGAGTATTTCCTTGTGACACTCACCACGGCTGCTCATCAGGGATGAATGCAAACCGTTCACCTGTTTTCTGTAAAGCTGCTTTGAGACAATGTCTGTTGTGAAAAGCGCTATAGAAATAAACTTGACTCCGTAGCTTACATCTGACATGCTAAATGCACATGACTGTTCATTTATTTGTTAAAGAGAGGGAGGCTGATCTCTGGATATGTAGTTTTGAACGTTTCCTTTTTGCACAGAAAGCATGGTAGCCATATGCAGAGATATAATGCCCTAACAGCACCAAGGAGTAGGGAAACTGAGAGAAAGGAGGCTCCTTCAACCTCCAGACAGCTGAAGCTGGGAGAAACTAAGATATTAACAAAGTTGATCATGCAGTGTTGAAGTTTTATGACTCAGAATCTCCAACCCTTAAGTGCGGTAGAACAGCAATCATTTAAAATGTTTTTGTATGATACCAGCCTAACACCACGCTCATGTCGAGGACCACTTTGTGACATACGATGAATGAGGCAGCAATTAAGATGAAGACTATTATAAAAGAAAAGTCAGGGATCAATTTCATGGCAGTGAACAAAGATTGTTGGAGGTCAAGGAGAAGAGGTTAAATCGGCATCACTGGGCATTGGGTTGATCCTAACAGTCTGGAAATGTTCTCAGTACACTAGCATGCAGGCTGCACAAAAGCCCCACACACCTGACAACCTGAATTTGTTGTATAGAACAATGTTTGAAAGACTACAGACAACAGGTTAGAGGTTTTTTTTTTTTTTTTTTTTTTTTTTTTTTAAGTCATTGTGTATACGGAGAACAAGACGAGAACAAAAACTCTACTTTAAATGATCCAGAAGATGAGATAAATGGTGAGGACTTTGTAGAGGTCACAGCTGTTGTAGATGAACATGCTGTAAGCAGCAACAGCTGTTGAAAAATGTTTAAGTGCTGAGAGAATGTGCAGACCAGCTGTCAGATATTCTTACTGAAACATCTCTCTAAGCAGTGCTGCTGTTCCACTGTGCTTCATGGCCAAAAGTCCTGTTTCTTTCCTTAGATACCATGACATTCTGCATGTGCGGTTGGTCACGGAACTCCTAATACGCATAGGAACCATAGTTTTTCCTCAAACCACACATGATAGCCTTCTGTATTTTCATTTATATTCAGATGAGCATAAGTACAATGTAATGCTTAACTTTCATATGCCACAGGGATTAATAAGTTTGCCTCACTTTTCCCACACCTTCATTTCACCTCAATGTTTTTTCCTTTATTTTAGTGATTTCTTTTGTCCCGCTTTCTCCCTTAAATTTCTCATAACTTTAACTGGTGTCCCTTTTGACTTCATTGGTGCTGCTGTGTACCTTTGTTGCAGTTCTTAAAACTTATGATTAACCTCATATCATGGCCTGTTTTCTTTAAAGCTGTTTCCAAGCTCATGCTTTGTCTTATGTGTGCTCTCAGATGACATTTCATGAGCATAGGCTTTGTGAGTCCTTTTAAACTCTACCACCAAATTGCGTGCAGGTGTAATCAATCAGGAACTCGGTGACTGTGAACATGGAACTGTAGCTGAGGTCTGGGGAATGTAGTCCACGGCAGCCATGTTTGTAGGCAGCAATGACTCCTGGCAATTGCGGTTTGTGGTTTCCTGTGTCATGACATTCTCATTGTAGCTTGTGGGTGGCAATCGTACTTGTAACAGAAAGCAATTCTGGTGCAAATTACAAAGCTTTTATACAATGTCAATGTACATAAAAAAAAAAAATACTGTGTGTGTGAGGGAATTCTGTTCATCATCAGAATAATGTTTTGAAATTAATCCTTTTTGAAGCACTTCTACTGAACTATTTGATCCTGACCTGTAGGAACCTAACCATGAATCCACAGAATAGACAGAGAATTACAAGATTCAACGTCTCTTTTTAGCCATAAACCCCCTTCCTAAAGTATAGAGTTCAACAGTAGTTGAAGCTGCACCATTTACCGCATCAACCCTCATTCTTTTTCCTTTTTCGATCTTTTTCCTCTTCTTTTCCATCCTCCCCCCATTCATAATAGCACTAACCACAGGATCCACCCCTGAGGCACACAGTGTTTATAGCGATATTACAGCAAGCACTTTTCACTAATCAGTTTTATTATAGAAACTATAGGAAGGTATACAAATCATTGATTATTCACACGCTTGCATGGAATAATTTATATAAAAAATTGGTTAATAAATAAATAAACCCATAGAATCGATGATTCTACCATAGGCTTCTGGCAAGCCTACAATTTTAACCAAAATTATTAGAAATGACAATTTAATCTGTTTAATGTCAAACAAGGCACCTGAAATAAAAAAAATAATAATAAAATCAGCTTTAAAGCAATACTCTAACTCATTCTGCCCTACAGTAGAATCATCGATTATTGTCGAGAGGTGAGGAGAAATATGACCATATGGGTATAAGGATTCAAGCTGCTCTATCTGATTGCTCACTTCTATATTGCTACTTTTTCCTGTAACCCCATGGATGGAGAAATAATAAAAACCAAAGCGTTATCCGTCCACAGCCCAAAGGGAAGTGCTGCTGAGACACAGTATCTATCAGAACTCTAGCAGTCATAAACATGTGCTGTTTATGTCTGTCTGCCTGTGATGGAAGGGGCATTAAAAATGCATAACCGTAACCCTAATTTATAACCCTACCTTTAACCCTTTAACCGTAATGTATACCCCTACGCCACTCCTATCCATGTAGGGGTTATGACCCTACCCCAACCACTACCCCTAACCCTATAACCCTAAATTATGTCCCCACCCCTGTAACCCTAATTTATAACCCTTCCCCTAACACTGTAACCATTGTTTATAATCCCAAACCTAACCCTGTAACCGTAATGTATATCCCTAGCCCACCCGTATCCATGTAGGAGTTATGACCCTACCCCAACCCCTTACCCTTGCAACCCTAATTTATAACCCTGAACCTAACCCTGTAAACCTAATGTATACCCCTTCCCCACCTCATCTATGTATGGGTTATGACCCTACACCAACCCTAAAGCCCAACCTTGTAAACCTAATGTATAGCATTTACATTTGCAGCATTTAGCAGACGCCCTTATTCAGAGCGACGTCCAAAAGAACTTTGAGTCTCTAGCAATAAATAAATCTACACTGGTACGCCAGATTACAAACGTAATATAAATATAACTCTTTAATTCAACAAAGCAAACTTGGAAAGTGCTAATTTAACCATACACCTACCCCTGTTACCCTAACTTATAACCCTTCCCCACCCTTATCCATGTAGGAGTTACGACCCAACCCCAACCCCTAAACCTGTAACCCTTATTTATTACCCTGTGCCCTAACCCTGTAACCCTAAATTATAGCACTATTCCTAACTATGTAACCCTAATTTATCACACTACCCCCTAACCCTGTAACCTTAACGTTTATCCCTAACCCTAACCCTAAGTATAATCCTACCGCCTAACCCTGTAACCCTAAATTATGACCCTACCCCTGAACCTGTAACCCTAATTTATAATTCTGCCCCTAACCATATAACCCCAACTTAAAGCCCTACCCCATACCTGTAACCATAATTTATAACCCTACCCCTAAGTCTGTAAGCCTAATTTATAACCCTACCCCAAACCATGTAATCATAATTTATAACCCTATTCCTAACCCTGTAACCCCTATTTATAACCATACCTTCTAACTCTGTAACACTAACTTATAACCCTACCCCAAACCTTGTAACCCTCATTTATAACCCTACCTGCTAATCATGTAACCCTAACTTATAACCCTACCCCTAACCCTAATTTATAACCTTACCACTAACCTTGTGACCCTAATTTGTTACCATACCTGCTAACTTCTAATCCTAAATTATGACCCTAACCCTTAATTATAAGCATACATCTGACCCTGTTACCCTAATTTATAACCCCACCCTTAACCCTGCAACTCTAATTTGTAACTCAACCGCTAACCCTGTTACCCTAACTCGTAATCCTACCCCTAATCCTGAAACTCTAATTTGTTAACCTACCCCGAACCTGGTAAACCTCAATTATAACCCTACCCCCTAATCCTGTAACCCAAAATGATAACCCTACCCCTAACTCTAATTTATAATCCTAACCCTGTGAAACTAATTTATAACCCACTTCTAACCCTGTAACCCTAATTTATAACCCTACCCCTAATTCTGTAACCCTAAATTATAACCCTATTTTTAATCAGATTATATAACCATACCCTCTAACCCTGTAACCCTAATTTATAACCCTACCCCCTAAACCTGTAACTCTAATTTATAACCCAACCCCTAACCATGTTGCCCTTACTCATAACCCTACCCCTAATCTTGTGTCCCTAATTTATTACCCTACCTCTAACCATGTAACACAAAATTATATCCCTAACCCTAACCCTGTGGCTTTAATTTATTGCCATACCCATAATCCTGTAAACCTAACCCTAACCTTACCCTTAACCATGTTGCCCTATCTTATAACCCTACCCGGTAACTCTGTAACCCTAATTTATAACCCTATCACTAACCATGTTACCATAAATTATAACCCTACCCCTAACCCTGTACCCTAACTCATAACCCTACCTCAACCCTGTAACCCTAATTTATAACCCTAACCTGCAACCCTATATTATTACCCAAACCATAACGCAGTAACCCTAAATAATAAGTCAAGTCAAGTTTATTTCTATAGCGCTTTTCACAACAGACATTGTCTCAAAGCAGCTTTACAGAAATCAACAGTGAAGGTGAATAGTGTGCATTTATCCCTGATTAGCAAGACTGTGGCAAGGAAAAATGCCCCTTAGATGTTATTAGGAAAAAACTTTGAAAGGAACCAGACTCAAAAGGGGATCCCATCCTCATTTGGGTGACATCAAGAGTTTGATCATAAATCTTTCAACAATACAGAACACTGGATAGTGAGAACTAACATGAGTACTGAAGTGTGTGATAAGTGATGTTCTTTCTACAGTCATAAACAGTCTTCATGGTTATAAAACCCTAAATTATAACCCTACTTCTAACACTGCTACCCTAATTTAACCCGAACCCTAAGTTTGTAATCAGGCGTACCAGTGTAGCTTTATTCATTGCTAGAGACTCAAAGCACTTTTGTACGTTGCTCTGGCTGAGGGCATCTGCTAAATGCCGTAAATGTAAATGTATAACCCTACCCCTAACACTGTAAACCTAAATTATAACCCTACCCACTAACCCTGCAACTCTAATTTATAACCCAACCCCTAACCCTGTTACCCTAATTTATAATTTACCCTTAACCCTAACTTATAAGCCTACCCACTAACCCTAATTTATAACCTTACCCCTAACCCTGTAACCCTAAAGTATAACCCTACCCACTAACCCTGCAACTCTAATTTATAACCCAACCCCTAACCCTGTTTCCCTAATTTATTACCCTACCCTAACCTTGTAACTCAAAATTATATCCCTAACCCTAACCCTGTAAACCTAACTTATAACCCTACCTGCTAACTCTGTAACCCCAATTTATAACCCTACCTCTAACCCTGTTACCCTAACTTATAACCCTACCCGCTAACTCTGTAACCCTAAATAATAACCCTATCTCTAACCCTATTACCCTAACTCATAACACCACCCATAACCCTGTAACCCTAATTTATGACCCTACCCCCTAAACCTGTAACTCTAATTTATAACCCAACCCCTAACCCTGTTGCCCTTACTCATAACCCTAAACATGTAACCTTAACTTGTAACCCTACCCCTAACAATATAAGACTAATTTATAACCATACCCCCTAACCCTGTTATCCTATTTTAAAACCCTAACCCAGTAACCCTAAATCATAACCCTACCTTAACCCTGTAACCCTAATTTATTACCCTACTCCTAACCCTGCTTCCTAACTTATAACCCTAACCCTGTAACCCTACCCCCTAAACCTAACCCTAACTTATAACTTTACCCCAACCCTGTTATCCTAAATTTTAACCCTCCCCTAACCCTGTAACCCTAATTTATAACCCTACTCCAAACCCTAACTGGCAACTCTATTTTATTACCCAACCCATAACGCAGTAACCCTAAATAATAAACCTAACCCCAAATTATAACCATACTCCTAACCCTCACCCTAGAATTCAAGAGTTATATTTATATTAAGTTTGTAATCTGGCGTACCAGTGTAGATGTATTCATTGCTAGAGACTCAAAGCACTTTTGTACATCGCTCTGGATAAGGGCCACAAATGTAAACTTATAACCCTACCCCTAACACTGTAACCCTAATTTATAACCCTACTCCTAACCCTGCTTCCTAACTTATAACCCTATCCCTAACCCTGTAACCCTACCCCCTAAACCTGTAACCCTAACTTATAACTTTAACCCAACCCTGTTATCCTAACTTATAACCCTAACCCTACCCCCTAACCCTGTAACCCTAACTTATAACTTTACCCCGTACCTGTAACCCTAATTTATAACCCTACCCCTACCCCTGCAACCCTAATTTATTACCCTACCCCTAATTTATAATCCTACCTGCTAACCCTGTAATTCTAAATTGTAACCCTCCTCCTAACCCTAAATTATAACCCTACCCCTAACCCTAAATTATAACCCTACCCCAACCCTCTTACCCTAACTCATAACCCTGTAACCCAAATTTTTCCCTACCTTTATATTTATAACCATACACCTAAACCCAACTTATAACCCTACCCCCTAACCATGTTATCCTAAATTATAACCCTACCCCTCACCCAGTAACCAAAATTATAACCCTACCCCAACTCTGTAACCCTGATTTTTTAACCCCACCCCTAACCCTGTAAGACTAAATTATAACCCTACCCCTAAGCCTCTTACCCTTACTCATAACCTTGTCCCTAACCCTGATACCCTAACTCATAACCCTGTAACCCAAATGTTTTTCCCTACCTTTATATTTATAACCATACACCTATCCCTGACTTATATCCCTCCCCCCTTACCATATTATCCTAAATTATAACCCTTCCCCTCACTCTGTAACCCTGATTTTTAACCATACCCCTAACCCTGTAACCCTAATTTATTACCCTACCACTAATTTAAAACCTTACCTGCTAACCCTGTAAGCCTAAATTGTAACCCTACCCCTAACCCTAAATTATAACCCTACCCCTAAAACTCTTAACCTAACCCTACATTTTAACCCTACCCTAACCCTGTAACCCTAACTTGTAACCCTACCCCAATCCTGTTACCCTAACTTAACCCTACCCCTAACCCTGTAACTCTAATTTACAACCCTACCCCAACCCTCTTACCCTAACTCATAACCCTACCCCTAACCCTGTTACCCTAACTCATAACCCTACCCTAACACTGTAACCCTAATTTATTACCCTACCCCTTTACCCTGTAACCCTAATTTATAACCCTACTCCTAATCCTGTAACCATAATTTATAATAATATATTATATTAAGATAATAATAATAAGATATATTATAATAATATATCTTGTGGCCATGCCACAAGAGGGTTTCCCCAGTGATAGCCCCACCGGCGGGGTACAATGAGCAGCGTTAGCGGACACGTGAACCTTCAAGGTAGATATATACATATATTTAAGAGTTAGGGTTAGAGCTCACCTTGAATCCTTGATAGTACGGAGTGGGCTGCCCCCTCGGGAGAACTCTGTCTCTGGGCAAAGTGGAATCACGTTCCAGCAGCCTCTGGAACTGCCTCACAGTGAGGGGTTGGCCTTCTCTCACTCTCCCGACTGCTTGAGAATGGCCGCGATCCGGGTGGGAGACAATTCTACCTGCAGCATGGTCGAGTCCCATACCAGACCCATGAAGGTGGTTCTCTGCAACGGAGAAAGCACAGCTTCTCCATGCAGAAGAGAACAACATCTCAATGCTGGACTGCCTGAAGCTCCGAGCTGCATTCATGCACTTGTGAAGGTGCAGGGCAAGAGTGCTATGCCAAAGGGAAGGACCTGATGTTGGTAAGCTTCGCCCCCGAAAGCAAACTTCAGGAACCTCCTGTGAGCTATTGGGGCATTCAGCAGAAAAGCCCTGTCCATATCGGGAATCACCGACAAGGTGAGCCACAGATGCCTCTCTGTGGTCACTAAGGCTGCCATGAACCTACCCATGGCCCACGCCCTTGGTGGCCCTAAGGGTTAAGTCAGCCACGCGATGTAACTTCATAACATAGTCAGCCCCAGAGCTGAATCTCTTGTCCAACTCTCGCAGCAGGTTGGCCTGGTATGCCTGCAACACAAAGTGTGGAGGAAGCCCATAGCCTGGCCTACTGCCGCGTAAGCCTTACCCAACAAATGGCCGAAGTGGCTTTCAACGTCCTAGTCGGCAATCCCGGAGCCTTTAGCGACGCAACACCTGGGGAGAGATAGCCAGCTAGCATCTCCTCGACCCTGGGCACCTCCCCATAGCCACACTCCTTAAACCCAACTATGTTTTTGCGTACAGCGGATTTTGTGGGGAGAAAGAACGGGCCATATATGGGGTCTCCCAAGACCTGGACACTTCGGTGTGCAGGTCGGGGAAAAACAGTAGGCCCGGGTAAGTAGGGTGAGCTTCGCCTCAGCGAGAGTGGGACCTGAGCCGCGAGCAAGAAGCCTACGTGTAGGTTTTGGTCGGTCTTTCAGCAGGATCCAGGAACCAGTCCGACGCTGAGGAAAAGTCACGCGTCTCCCACCAGAAAATGACTACTCACTCCTTACTCTGGAAGGTCAGCCTCCTCTCCCTTTTAACACGTGAAGCTGTCTCGGTTCGAACACGAGGTCCGTAAATCTTTTCGGGGCAGTTTGTAACAACTCAGTCCCGAAATTCCACGGAAAAGATTTGCAGAGAAAACCTCCAGTCTTTTTGTTCCCGCTGGCAAAGAGGTTAAAAGGAATGCCTGTCTTCCTGTCAGACAATTTGCACTCTCTGGAAATATGTCCTGCTTTGCCACATGAATAACAAACGGGGAGATTATCTGGGTTATAAGGAGGTGGTCTCTCCACTCTATCTCCACTAGCCCGACCCTCTCTTTTCGAGGATACTCTGTCTTGTTGTTTTGATAGACTTTTCTTACACCTATTACTGACACAGGATGAGACCTTTTTAGTTTTCAAATTACTTTTGGCAATAATGTCATGAAATTCTCATAGTTGTGTTACATGCATTGCTACAGCCGAACGGGTGAGCAAATCACATTTATTAAGTAAGGCAGATTTGAAACTGACACCATTTGAAGTAATGTCTGGATTGCCACTAAAAGTTTTAAATGCCTCCAGTAATGGCAACTGGGTGCTCCTCTTCCCTCATGTGCATATCGCATATTTTATCCCAGTTAACTGACATCATACCTAAGACCTCAAGCAGTGCCTATTTCCTTTCTAACCCATTGGCAATTCTATCCTTGACCTTCTGAGAGAGAGCTCCCGAGAGAGTATCCGGTAAGCACATACTTAACAAAACACATTCATCGCCATCTGTAAATTTGTAAATGTGGCATAGTGATCCAGGTTTTTCAGAAAATCTAAAGGATCTTGTTTTTCAGGATCAAATTTACCAATATTCTTAATTACGACTTCTAGCTCATTGGGGCTAAACCTGACCAGAGTAGAGACCTTTGGTGAGTGACTGACACTTTTCCCAACCCTCATCACTGTACTTCTGTAAGTCTGAAGTGGCTGGAACTCGATTATACGATGTGATATCCATCAACCTTATACTGGGATTTCCCTGAGTTGTGATATTTTTTATCATTAATTTGGCAGGCAGCCTTATCTTCCTTCAAATCACTAAACACCTCTCAACAGATGATTTAAGCATACCGTTGTTCACTTTCAGAAATGCGATCTCTTTCTGCATTCTGATTTTTTTCTTCTTTCCATATTGTTTCACTGACTTGGTTAATTTTTAGTAGAAATGTCTCCGTCTAGAGTCTAGAATGAAGCCGCTTATTTTCAGCCTGTAGCTCATCCAGCCTCCTTCTAGTCACTTTTTTTTACTCCTGGGCATTTTGGGATAACTCTCAAATTAGAAACAGCCCACTCATCCGGCTTATCACCAACCTTCTCAATTCCGTCAAACATCCCCTGTGAGCCGTGTTTAGTGATGTACTTAAATCAGCTCTTCTATTTCCAAAATACTAACTTACAAATACACGTTATGTAGTTACTTTAAGATCACCGTCTATTTATTCACCGTAACAATACTTCTAGTGCAAAATGTAGGTATGTAGTTGCTTAAAATAGCCTAATAAAATCTCTACAATAATACAAACATACTGTTTAAAATATTCCACTGTCACAATACAGCGTTATATCATAAACCAGTGTACTTCGGGCTTAAAACATGAGTTTAAAACAGAGTCGCAGTCCATCGGACAAACCACAGCTCGCCAATGTAAGTAAAAATAATAAGGACAACGATGATCGTAATGAAGTTTACATGTAATTACTATTTTTGTTCAGTTTAAATTGAGTGGGCAAAGGGTAAGTCAAAACCTAGGGTTAGAGTTAAGTTCAAGGTTAGTCTTAAGTAAAAGGGTGGGATTTGCATTTTTGTACTAAAATGTTAAAGCTCTTCAATTTTCTGCTTAGGAATTGCTGGCTGACTTGTGAAGCACCATCTTTGTTAAATTCCATTAGAGCTTTAAATGGCCAATAATTCAGCTCATTATGTGGAACCAAACCTGTGATGTGAATTTCATCTAGTTTGACAGCAACTGTTATCAGTAAACCAGGGTCTAATAATGTCTGGAAGTGTTCTGAATGGGGATTCGCAGCACAAATTCTTCATGCAGTCAAATGCAGATGCTATAGCAGTTAATAGTCTTTCATGATCCAGCAATAAGAGCTGGACGCCACAAAGTAGAGACAAATCTGTGAAATATTTCCAATGACCAAACAAGGCAATACAGGTCACTTCAGACAGGTAACCTGAAGCTTCATGCAACAACCTGAGCTCTTGTGTAGGACAATGATGACTATCCTTAAATGCTGTGCATGTAGAAGCAATTGCTTTTTGGCATTTTCTATGACTTTTAGAGGATTGTGTTTGATTCTGTCTACATTTTCATTTACAGTACGTTCAAATTATTTTGGACATCTACGTGAAAGGAGACTCCAAGAATTGAATTTTTCACATGAAATCAGTCCTGGAGCAAGCCAGAAAAGTAATGGGTTAAAAGCCACATGACTTATGAGTTTATATTTGAAAATTGAATGAATTGGTGTTTTTTTAGTGTGTGGTCTCATTTGTTTTGTAACTATATTCTACCAGACATGTTTGGTTTTTTTACCAGGCTGCACTCCCTTAGATTCATATGCCAAGGAGATAGCTTCCACAAGCCAATGAGAGAGACGTTGCTTAGAGAAGGGATTCCCTGTTTTCGAGAGGGCCCAAGAAATGAAGAGCTGGTTGCTCCTTCTAAAGGGGCTAGTCGTGTCAATGTAACCCCACAGGGCATAAAGCCTTTAGCCTCTGGTCCTCCACAGAGGAAAAAGAAGGAGGGTGAAAAGCATTTAGGCATAAAGGCCAGGTTAGGCCTGAGCAAAACCTTATCCCCATTGAGCGACAATTTGGTGCATGAAGAATGAACCGAGAGTGCATGCAAATCACTGACACGTTTGGCAGAAGCCAAGACCAGAAGCAGAGCTGTCTTTAAGGATGGGAGTTTAAGGGAGATATCCCCAAGGGGCTCAAAAGGCCATTGAGCCAGCACCTCCTGCACCATGGAGAGGTACCATTCTGGGTGGGGCTTAAACCCACAACCTTGTGGGGAGCTGCTGATCAGTAAACCAACACCTTACCCACTGAGCTATTACTTTTGTCTTGTGCAAGCAGTCAATAAGCCTAATGAACCAAACTAGCTTCTTTTCATACTTCAACACCATGTAACTCATCAAAAGTGGGCCAAACAAGTCTTTAAAAAAAAAACAAACAAAGAAATAAATCAATATTTTCAACAGGTCTCTTTAATTAACAAATAGATTTACAGTTTATTGTCACAAAGTAGGCAAACTATTATATTTCAAAAGAAACAAAATTTTTATCTTTTGCGAAGGTGGGACTTGAACCCACAAACTTGTAGGGAACTGCTGATCGGTAAACCAACAGCTTACCCACTGAACTATCACTTCTGACATGTGCTAGCAGTCAATAAGCCTAATGAACACCAATTAGACAAACTATGAGCTTTCAAAAGAAAAAAAAAACGTATCCTTTGCCATGGCAGGGCTTGAACCTACAACCTTGTGGGGAGCTGCTGATCAGTAAACCAACACCTTACCCACTGAGCTATCACCTCTGACTTACGTATGCAGTCAATAAGCCTAGTGAACCAAAATAAATTATTTTCCATACTTTAACACCATGTAACTCATATTAAAAGTAGGCCAAACAAGTCGTTCAAAAAAGACAAAGAAATAAAGCAATCTTTTCAACAGGTCTCTTTAAATAACAAATAGATTTACACTTTAATATCACAAAGTAGACAAACTACTTAAACCCATAACCTTGTGGGGCACTGCTGATCGGTAAACCAACACCTTAACCACTGAGCTATCATGTCTGATTTTTGCAAGCAGTCAGTAAGCCTAATGAACCAAAATAGCTTATTTTCCATACTTCAACACCATGTAACTCATTAAAAGAAGGCCAAATAGCTTATTTTCCATACTTCAACACCATGTAACTCATTAAAAGAAGGCCAAAGAAGTCGTTTAAAAAAGCAATCTTTTCAACAGGTCTCTTTAATTAACAAATAGATTTACAGTTTAATGTCACAAAGTAGACAAACTATTAGATTTAAAAAAAAATAAAAAAAATGAATCCTTTGCAATGGGGGCAGCTTCAACCAACAACCTTGTGGGGAGCTGCTTATGAGTAAACCAACACCTTACCCACTGAGCTATCATTTCTGATTTGCTCTGGCAGTCAATAAGCCTAATGAACACAAAGTAGACCAACTATGAGAGTTAAAAAAAAAAAAGAAAAACGTATCATTTGCGATGGCAGGGCTTGAACCCACAACCTTGTAAGGGAGCTGTTCATCGGTAAACCGACCCATTACTCACTGAGCTATAACTTCTGACTTTTGCTAGCCGTCAATAAGCCTAATTTACCAAACTAGCTTCTGTCCATTTATTCAACACCATGTAACTCCTATTAAAAGTAGGCCAAACAAGTCTTTCAAAAAAGACAAAAAAATAAATAAATCTTTTCAACAGGTCTCCTTAATTAACAAATAGATTTACACTTTTTTGTCACAAAGTAGACAAACTATTAGATAAAAAAAAAAAAAAATGTATCCTTTGGGATTGGGTTGCTTGAACCTACAACCTTGTGGGGAGCTGTTGATCAGTAAACCAATAACTTACCAACTGAGCTATCACTTCTGACTTGGGCATGCAGTCAATCAGCCTAATGAACCAAACTAGCTTTTTTTTTCTCCATACTTCAACACCATGTAACTCATTAAAAGTAGGCCAAACAAGTCTTTTAAAAAAGACGAAGAAATAAATCAATCTTTTCAACAAGGTCTCTTTAATTAACAAATAGATTTACACCTTAATATCACAAAGTAGTCAAACTATTAGATTTTAAAAGAAATGTTTTTTTTTCCATTTGCGGTGGTGCGGCATGAACCCACAAGCTTGTGCGGAGCTGTTGATCGGTAAACCAACACCTTACCCATTGTGCTATCACTTCTGACTTGAGCAAGCAGAGCGCCAATCAGAGACTTAAATTACAGCTGGGTAATATTTTTTTTGTGGGGTTTCTTTTCTTTTGTTTTATTTACATTTGTTTCTGTTAATAAATGTTTATTGTTTATACAATATATTCTTATGTTATTTCTGAGTGATAGAAGAGAATGTCTAAAAGAAACACTGAAGTCTGAAGCCCGAGGTTAATAACAGTATTTTGGAGTTACTTTGGTAGTAAACAAATTACACCTCAAGAAAATTTTGATGTGCCTCTCACGTGTAAAATTACCCTAGACATAGTTTGAGCCAGTGAATGAGAGGGCTACAATGTATTTCTTGAAAATCCTCAACAATTGCCTATCACACTTACTTTTCACATTAAAAGAAAACTTAATTGCACACCGGGTGCCAGAGACTGACATAAGCACAGTAATTAATGTGCTGAAAACTGAAGAGCTCTTGAGAGATTGCCACAACAAGACATGAAAACTGTTTTCAAAAATAGCTTTAATCATGTTGAACCAGTTCCCATTTGCTTGGGACAAAATGAGGCAGGCAGAGCATTTTGCTCAGTATGTTCCAACCAAACAAACAATAGAATCTCTCTTCCAGTGTCAGTCAGTGAGGGACAGTACAAGCAAGTACACTGTAATGTTCCATCTGAGGATGTTCTTCAAGATGTTTAGGATGGCACTAATATTAGGGAGAATGTCGTGTTCAAGACAGAGGTCTTATCACTTGGTTTCATTTTATATCAGGATGCATTTAAAGTAGTAAATCCTCTTGGCTCTGACAAGAGAAAACACAAGATGCTTGCAGTGTATCTTACTCTTATGGGCATTTTGCCTCAAAACAGGTCAAGCACTGATCA
The DNA here is from genome assembly GCF_946808225.1 of Silurus aristotelis. Classification (NCBI taxonomy): domain Eukaryota; kingdom Metazoa; phylum Chordata; class Actinopteri; order Siluriformes; family Siluridae; genus Silurus; species Silurus aristotelis. The sequence goes on along the minus strand of NC_139588.1, from coordinate 1,701,268 downwards.
TATGCAGCTTGTTCTTCTTTGTAAAGAACAGGATTTCAAATATTTTGGTCAAGATTTAGTCATGGTCTCCCTTGTCAAAGATCTAAAAAAAGTCAGTGGCATTGACCCGCCTGACGGAAGAGTACACTCATAAAAATGAATTCTGCTGTGTGTTAAATTTAAATGTAACAGATTCCGTACAATATCATTTTATGTTTACTAAATGAACGCGAATAAATCATGTAGGATTTTCTATAAGGTCAACTACTTAGCTTTTAATAGATTCACTAGTGTCAAAATAACATAACACACTCAAACTCTCATGCGCTTCCGAGAAAATCACAGCTGATATCGCGAGATTTAAGCAAAGCCTGGTTTCGTGAATTCAACTGTTTATCGCACGCTTTTGAGCAGATAAGAGCAAATCTTTTGTTATACACTTTTAAAATGAATTAAAATGTAAACTAAATCACTTTTAACCCAACGTCTTATTCTTTTTTGTTGATAATACACAGAATGTAATGTTTTTCGTTAATCGACGAGATGTAATGTTCATTCAGGTTAGGAGAAAGCTAGCGAATTACTGTACAGTACTGTTACTGTACTGTACTGTTCACGATTAGCATGGTGGACTTTACTGTAGGTAATGACGTTAGCAGTTCACTTTCGTAACATAATGCGTTTACTTGTTAAACAAATACACTCATTTAATTAACCAACCCTGTTTAATTTCCACGTGTTTTAAATAAAGCTCTTCGTTGTTTTGCTAATAACAGGGCAGTAGATTAGCATTAACTGTCGCTTGTCTAAACTACACGTGTGGTATAAGTGAATCTTTCACACTCAGCTCAACAGGAGAGGGAGAGACTTTGCACAGGTGATTCTGCTTGTTAAGAAAGAAAGAACCGTAATGAAAAGGAACGGTTCTGAAATAACACGGTATTAAAAGTTCACCAGCTGTAAAGCCAGAGTATGATAGCCATAATGATTTACATGATAGAAATAAGGGAAGGGGGAAATAAAGTTTTACAGGAATTGATATAAGTAAACATAAGGAAAGATTAGACTTTTGGTATAGGAATCAACACACAGAGGTTGAACTATATACAAAAATATAATAAGTAAATCATAAATAGAATAGCTATAATTAGAATAGTCACCAAATACCTTGTCAATTTGTTAGTACATACTAGTTATGTGGTTATGTTACAGTGTAGTACTGGGCTGTGCATTAGTGCAGGTGAGTTGGTACATTGTGAATAAACACCAGATGGGATCATGTTCAGTACCATCAGAGGACATGTCTAACAGCTGGTAGGAGTGTGTACACTTCCTTATTAAAATTAGATTGGTTGTATAAATGTATAAATATTAATGTATTATTACTAATAATAATTGTCTGCTGCAATAACTGTCCAGCTGCAAGTGTGCCTTCAGCCTGCACCTGTCTGAAGTCCATCTGCATCAGTCATTACAGGTTATAGGCATCATTTACTACATTTACATTTATAATTGAAATGTTTCTTTTTATTAGATTTTTTAAAACATCTAATGTCTATGAGATTTTAGTATGGGGCCCGGAGGAAGAATTATTCCTCAGGATCATGATGTGGAAGTGTAAGGCAGGTAGTGTAGTCGTATCTAGTAGATATGAGCTACTAAAACATATTAGATTAGAGCACCGTCACAGGCGACGCTACCCTTCCCTTCGCACAAATTCTCTGTGTTCCTTTAAGACTTGGAATGCTTTGCACATTCACTTGAGTAGAGTCCATCCTAAAAAACCTCTCAGGAGTTACTGGAATTGTCTACATTGAGTTGCCATTTGTGTGCTTGTTGTGATCATACAGAGAGATTATTTGATTTACGTTGGCATTCATCTAAAGAATAATGAAACTGTTACATGTATGTTTAGGGGTTGCTTTTTTCAACACATTCCAGCATGGTACCGTGACAGGATGCCACCTGTGCCATAAGTTCAGTCGTGAAATTTGCTCACTACTAAATATTCCACAGTAAACTGTTCGAGGTGTTAGAACAAAGTGGAAGCGACTGCACTGTTAAAAAAAATAAAATAAATGTCTGTATTTTTTTTTATAGAAATGTAACTTTTTTTTTAATTAACAACAAAATGCCTGTTGTTTTACATATATTTTCTGTATTTTAATGTTCCGTCATTAAATTGATCAAAAATTTATTGTATTTTAATATTATAAAAAATTTCTGTTTTTTTTTTAAAGAAATTAGCTGTAATTTCACAGAGTAATTTGTATTTTTACATAGAATGATATCTAATATTTAAAGATTATTCTTGTAATCATTAAGAGTTTTTATTACCATTGAAGACACAGTAATCATATGAAGGTTAAAGCGAAGTTATTAATGTCAAATAATAACATGATATGTCTGTTTTTCACCCTCAATTATTATAAATTAAAATGTGGTATTTGCCCAGGTCCCAGTAAACAAAAAGTTAATAATTTAGGTTTTTGTGGTTTATATTTTTTTCAGTAAAAATTCCTACAATACCAAAAAATCTAATTAAATATAATACAATATAATGTTTAAAAAATTACACAGAACTCAAATCTGAAATACTACAAACTTATTTTTTATTAAAAATAAGGCATTGGTCCAGTATGGAAAGTTCCCATTTTTTATATTTTTTTAACTGAAAAAACCTCACATGTTAACCTTTTTAAACAGTAAAGAATTTAAAAAAATTAAGCTTCTTTAAAAAAAATAAAAAATAAATAAAAGCAATAAAATAAAAAACAACCTGCAACCTACACATCAATTGTCATCAATTGTGCCAACCAACAAAACACTTTTTGGATACCTTGCACGGGTTCTCCTGGTCTCCTAGACCAATGCTGCTCAGATCATCCTTCTAGTACGTTCGCAACCCGCCATAAAAAGAAGATTTAGGTTCGGCTCTGTGGGTGCGCATACTGACACAAATTCAAAATTGCCACCGAATTAGCTCTGCATGTTTTTTGACGTAGGAAAAGCCTATGCTATGCCATGGAAAGAAGGCCTGCTGATGAAACTGGAAAGTTTGAAAATTGAAGGAAGGATGTATAACTGGATTAAGAGTTTCTTATTTGGAAGAACGATTTAAGAAAGAGCAGAGACCGCGTTATCTCAGACCCTTCCAATTGAGAATGGAACTCCCCAGGAAAGGGTGAGCCCTATTGTTTTTAATTTAATGATTAATGACCTCTATCATACTGTAGATAATGGAATAGGAAGGTCATTATACGCTGACGATAGAGCACTATGGAAAAGGAGGTGAAATGTTCTATCAGTAGAAAATAAAATTCACAAAGCAGTAAACGAGGTGGAGAATTGGGAGAATAATTGGGGCTTTCGGTTTTTCTGTGGTGTGTTTTTTGAAGAAGAAGGATACTCCAAGCTTAAATATTGAAATGTAAGGACATAAGTTGGAACAAGTAAAGCTAGTAAGGTTTTTGGGAATGTGGATGGATTCTAAATTAAACTTTAGAACACATTTTCAGAAACTGATAGAAAAATGTAAAAAAGGAATAAATGTATTGAGGTGCTTGTCAGGAGTCTTTGAAAAGAATTTATTGTGCTGTGATTAGGTCAAACATTGATTATGGATGTTTAATATACAGTTCTGCGAGCAAAACATTACTTAAAAAGATTGAGGTAATTCAAAATCAGGCGTTGCGTATTTGCTGCGGTGAATTTAGATCGTCCCCGATAGCCTCATTACAGGTGGAAATGGGAGAATTGCCCCTAGAACTGCACAGGCTTCAGCTCAGACTAAGGTACTGGTATGGTGTAAAGGGTCATCTGGAAAATCATCCAGTTAGACTGATTTTGAGAGAATGTTGGGAATATGAGTACAGGGAAAAACACGCAGTACATTACACGAAAGTATTACGATGCACTACAGGTATTTACGGACGCTTCTAAAGATCCAGAATCTGAAAGGACTGCAGCAGCAGTATTTATCCCTGCTTTTGAAACAAAGATTGCAAAAAGACTTTTGCATCAGATCAAGTGTCAGTTTTTGCCTCTGAACTTCTAGCTATCATACTAGCCCTACAATGGATAGAAGAAGTCCAACCAGAAAGAACGGTGATTTGTGGTGATTCAATGGCAGCCCTCACTAGTTTAAGAAGTGGGAAATCCGAATCAAGGCAAGACTTAATATTAGAAATCTTTTAGAGTCTGTTTAGAACTAGGCAGCTGAGGGTGGAGGTACATTTTCTTTGGGTACCTGCTCATGTTGGTGTGGATGGAAATGAAACGGTGGACCTGCTAGCAAAGAAAGCATTGAATCATTCTCAGATAGACATTAAGGTAGCTTTGAGTAGAGCTGAATTCAAAAGATGGCAGGTAATATGGAATAGTGGGACTAAAGGAAGACATATCTTCCAGATACAGGAGAATGTTGGAAATGGGTTTTTAATTTCCCTTGTTTTTTTTTTTTTGTTTTTTTCCTTATTCTGAGTCTGCTCCACACTCCAGATCAGTAGGTGGCGGTAATGCACCTTTTCGTTGGTCTGCCAAACCGCCACAAAACACCACAAGAAGAAGAAGGAGAAGAAGAAGAAGAAGAAGAAGAAGAAGAAAAAGAAATGTGGGAAAGCGCGAAAACAAAATTTACTCGGCGGCGAGTAAATAGTTAATAATTTAGGTATAATTTCCTGTAATGTATCAATTAGTAATCCTGAAGTAAACATATTTTTTAATATCTTATAATAAAATGTAAAAAATAACTTAATAATAAGCTGTTTAATAGAGAAACGTACGGTGGCCGAGAAGTGCAAAACACATTAACAAATCCAAAAACAAATTAACAAATCCAAATCAAATTAACAAATCCAAATCAAATTAACAAATCCGAAAACAAATTAACAAATCCAAAAACAAATTAACAAATCCAAAAACAAATTAACAAATCCAAATCAAATTAACAAATCCGAAAACAAATTAACAAATCCAAAAACAAATTAACAAATCCAAAAACAAATTAACAAATCCAAATCAAATTAACAAATCCGAAAACAAATTAACAAATCCAAAAACAAATTAACAAATCCAAATCAAATTAACAAATCCAAATCAAATTAACAAATCCGAAAACACATTACCAAATCCGAAAACACAACGACAAGCCAGACAAACCGGAAAAGGTAGGTATAGTTTGTGAACGGAAACTTACCGATCATTGGACAAGACACTTGTCACTCAAGGTATTCAGGAAGTACAACAGTCTGCCGGCGGGAAAAGTTGGATTGTGTGTGTAAAAGTGTACAAAATGTATTGTCCTTACTGTGGATTCAAATTCTGTGTTTTGCCAAATTTCTGCAGTTCCTGTGGAAAGAATCTTCAGGTTTTACAAGAGACAAAGCAGAAATCCATTCAGCCGAACCCAACGGATGTCACAGGTATTACCTTAGGTTCGCTAGAGATAGCAGAGCTATTTCCAGTATGGAAATGGATGCATAAAACCGCAACGAGGGAGAATGCTCCCGTTATTCACGAATCCACTTGTAAATGCAAGTGAAATCCTCATTATGGCTGAAAAAAAATGTAAAGACTTTAATAACGACATGGAGGAAGGACCCTATGTACTTCTGTACCCAGATGGCTCAGAGGTCATTAATGTTCCTGGGACCCCGAGGCCTTTTATACTGAAGGACTATAAAACAGAAACTGGAAAACCTTATGCAAGGATAAATGAGTTTATTTGCAGAAGGAAGCACTTTGAAGGTTAGTTTGCCAGAATGAAAGTATTGTTTATGTTTCGGGTAATAACATGGTTTGTTCTGTGTCTAGGAGAACAGGAAGTCAGTTCAGAATCAGATACAGAAGTTATCATAAGGACACAAAATCCTGAGAGATCTAACCTGACTGACACACTGGTAATATCAATAAATCCAATTGATTTTCAACTGTGGAAAAATGTCTGTATAAACTGATTATATATTTTTTTTCTTTCAGCCAATAATACCTTTGCATACAAGCACACCTGAAAAAAAATATGGATAATAAAATGTAAGATGTTTTTAATCTTGTCATGGTTCATTCTCACTATTAAAGCAGAACAAATAAATACTTTTAAATCTTAAGTACTATTAAATGTATGATTACATCTGCTTCTGTTTTTTGTATGTAGTGATTGTGTTCCAGCAAATGAAGTGCAGGTTAGTGTTAATAGTGGTTTAAGTACATTAATCTGACTAACATGACATGGGTGTGATCTCTGGATACTACTGCCATGCATACCATGTCTTTTTCTACATATAATAGTTTTTTATAAAGTCTGATTTCTGTTTTAAGATAATACTCTCAGATACAGAGGATGACCAACCAGGTACTTCAGATCATGTTACAGCAGAAAACCACTGTTACAGGTTTGTTTGGTTTACTAAATATTTCTTTCATGTATTTAAAAAATAGAATTTGCATGGTTATGTGTTTGTTGCTGCTGCCTGCTTATTGCTGGAGAATACATGGACATTTCTGCACCTGTGATTACTGAAGAGGATGATGAGCTTGAAACTACAGCACACTGTCTTCACCTCCCAGAACCAATAGAGTAAGCTGTGAAAGTATGTTTAATGGAAAATATAAAATACTTATTACATTGTTTTAAAACTTACTGTTTTCACACTTTAGGGAATAAAGCAGTTTAACAGCTCCTGACATTATTGCACATCTGGATCTTACCATTGATTGAAAAAGTGTCAGCAGATTCAACATTATAATATCCAAATTGTGGGATGGGGCAGTCAGAGGATTTAAACGTGTCTCATACTCAGAATACAGTGACATGTTTGTGAAGTTCTCTGATGATGCTGGCACACTTGAAGAGGGTCTTGATACAGGTGGACCAAGGCGAGAACTTCTCACTTTGCTGATGAGCTCCCTGCAGTATCGACCCATTTTTGATGGACCTCCCAGTAGTCGCTACCTGGTTTACAATTCAGTTGGTATGTACTTCATATAAAAAGTTGTTTGCTTTAGACACAGAAAACTGGTTACTGAAAAGTCATGTGTAACAAACTCATTCTCGGTATTCGATGTGGCTTTACCTTTGACAGCTGTTAGGGAGGATGAGTATTTTTGGGCAGGAAAAATGATTGCTGTGTCGATACTGCATGGAGGACCAGGGCCCCATTTTCTTTCAAAACACCTGATAAACCACAGTGTAGACCATCCTTCGTTCAGTGCCACTTTGAAAGCTGTCTCAGATGCGGGTATAGTGAAAGTGCTGGAAGAGGAATGGAAATAGACAGAACTCAGAGGATTAGTAGGAAGGTTATTAAACTATTTATTTTAACAGTTTTAGGATTGTCAGTAGCAAGTGTAAGAACCTTTTCTAAGTATTTAATGAAAGGTTAATTATTTAACTTAAATATTTAAGAAGGGATAATTTGTTAACCAAATCACTTATGTTGATGATCTTCTCAGATTCAGAATGCAGCTACTTTGGAGTCACTACAGGATATTATTTTTAAAATAGCACCCTGCTCCAGACTTCTGGGTTTTTCCACATGTGTCGAACATTAAAGACAAACATACCATTCTTGAAGAATATGTCAGGTGCTATGTGATTGACAGAAACCATACTATTATTAAAAGGTAAAAATCACCACAAAATATATACATACCACTATATGTTTGGTTTTAAGATATACATATTTTGTTCTTAAATAGCCCTGGTTTCCACAGCTTTTCTCTAAACAATTTACTGTTTGTTGCATAAATATATATATATCTATTAAATAAATTACAAGCCTATTAATAAGACAACCTGAATTGACTGCTTTGACAGATTTAAAGATGGACTTGCCACTCTGAACTTTCTGACAGCACTTCAGAACCATCAAAGTGTTTTGGCTCCTTTCCTTTCCCACACTGAGAAGAAGCTGACAGCTACTGATTTGGAAAACCTCTTCAAAGCAGAACTCAGCCCAGAAGGTAGCAACCAGTGGCAAAAAGAATCCAAGACACTTTGCTTTTGGTCAGACTATCTCCTCGACTGTGAAGGTTTGTTATTTGTGTTTAAAAATAGATATTCAGTTGTTTTTTTTGTGGTGAACTGGTGAAATCTTTAAACCAATAAAAAAGTCAGTACACAATTTTTGGGTAAATAATTTTTTAATGAAAAATCTTTTGGGTTTTTTTGGTTTGTTTTCTTAGAACATCAGACTGAAGTGTCATTGAAGAATGTACTTATGTTTGCTACCGGCCTGGCTTCACTTCCTCCTGCTGGAATTACACCATGTCCTTGCATTGTGTTTCTGGCCAGTTCACCCTTCCCAATGGCAAATACCGTTGATCCTGACCTGCAAAAAGATAGATTTCTGTGAATATTTATTTAGCAGATACATTTATAAAATGTAACGGTTTTAAACAACCTTTTATAATTAAATTCATTATGAAATGCAGTTTTACAGATATGATTTGCTGACCTGTGTGGTAGATAGTATAGTTCATTTGGTATACCTCCAGGACACATTGCAAGTCTGGAGGGCCTAATCCTGTGCTTACTAAAGAGTTCTACAAATTCATCCAAATCCACTTGCAGAACATTTTGGAAGCAGAACTGAAGCAGGCACTGGTGTTCGATGCTACCATTGAAGTGACCTTCATTCCTGAGATCCCCAAACAGTTCTATCCAGAACTGAGCCCTACAACACAAACAACCATATACAAAAATCACATCATACAATAATTTATTCTTATTTAATTTTGTGTGAATTTAATTTAAATAAATGCCAATGCATAATAACGCGTAATAGTGAATGCATAATAATACATAACTATTACACTAACCACTAAGACATCAAACAAACTACATTTTCAGTCTTGGACAAACGCTCAAGAATGTGAAGTCAACACAAACCTTAATTTTCTAAAGCTGGACCACCAAGATTCGATGTGCTGATTGCTAACCGATGTACCATACATGTGGCTTCTTGAGCCAGCATAGTAGTCTGTATAGTGATGACGGAGGGTGCACTGTACTGCTGCCAATGTACCATTTTCTGTTCCACAGTCCGTTCGTAGTCTCATAGGAGAAACACCAAGATGTTGTACACAAGTAATGAAGTTGTGTGCAATTACAGCAGGATCATTGTTGGTTGGCCCACAATTAAGCCACAGGACACGTCTCGAAAAACCATCAATGCATCCTGATATAGCGAAACCAAATGGCTTTAGTTTATCATAACCATCCACATGCCACAGATAGTTCGGTCCCATGGAATGATAAGTACGTCGAACAAATCTACGACGTCTTCTTTGCTCTGTCCCATTTGGGTTAAGTTCTTTTAGCAACCGCATAACATCATCACGTTTAACATGCAACTTGTGTTTCTGCTGAAGTGCTAACCACATTGTCCGGTAACCAAACAACTGTCCTGGTCCACGGAGCTCTGCTCTTATAGCATTCCTTACATCGTTTATTGGGGAATAGTTTTGTCTTCGAAACAGACCTGCATCCTTCAGGTGTGTTTTTAGTGAGCGCAAACTTATCTTTATGCCATGATATACTGCCAGCATCTCCAAAATCACTCCATATGAATGTCCTTCCTCAAAGTAGCGTTGAATTAATTCCATTTCCCTTGCTTGCCAACGTTTAATTCTGATATTTTCTTATATTTAAACAGAGAACTTTACACATTACACATAAGATTTCATACTTCCTGTATACCTTGAGTGACAGGTGTCTTGTCCAATGATCGGTAAGTTTCCATTCACAAACTATACCTACCTTTTCCGGTTTGTCTGGCTTGTCGTTGTGTTTTTTGGATTTGTTAATGTGTTTTGCACTTCCCGGCCACCGTAGAAACGTGATTTAAACAGTGTTAGCTCGCTAGCATTTTTGCTATTAATGTAAACATAACCACACATTATCTCGTGACAGTAAATTACAGATTTGTATTTTTTATTTTCTTTTATAAACCCGTTCATACGTTTATTCATATGCTTCATTAGAGATGTAGTGAAGCGTCGCGTTCATTTCCTGTTTGGACCGGAAGTAGACTCTGCACATGAGAAGACACATGTGGATCTGTCGGAAGCTGCTGTTGATTGAAAGGTAAGGTATTATTGCTATTTAAATGCTTCTCTCTGAGCTCATGGATCAGTTTGGTTTGTTTGTTTTAGTCTTTTAAGCTCTTGGCAGCTCGTTTTACAGTTAGAAAGCAGCTAGCACGCGATGCTAACGGCGCTAGCGGCATTGCAGTGATTATCATTGTGTTTACAGACTCGAGAGAGAGAATCAGGTTCAACTTGTTTTAACTGCTGCATTGCTGATCACATGAAATAGTTATAAAATAACCTGTTGTCATGACTACAGTATGTGAAGGGGGGTTCACCCAGTACAGTATCCTGACATGCTAATGTTAAATACACTCTATGGACCAAAAGTTTGTGGACACCTGACTATAAGATTGGTATGTGCTTCTTGACCATACCTGTGTGTGTGTGTGTGTGTGTGTGTGTGTGTGTGTGTGTGTGTGTGTGTGTGGGTGGTGAATATTTCGATAAATGTTACTGTGTTAAGACTTTACTGTTATAGACCGGTACAGAGGTCATGTAGGTCACGAGTGAACTGTTTGTACAACCTGATGCTCGTGAGTCCCACCAGAACAGATCCAGTGCGACTGTCCTGAAGTTAACAAACAGTTTACACAATATAACTTCATTAAACTGTAACAATTTCACATGATGAGGATCAAACAGTTTTTAAAAATCAAACACTTACACAATCTCCTTAAACTGAATTGTTCCAGTTACGAGGGGGTCGTGGAAATGTCCCGCTAGATAGGAATTATTCTACCAAATGTGTGGTTCATTAGACCGTGTTTTTACCTAAATGTTAATTGATGTTTTACAGTTACAGAGAGTTCCTTAGTAATTGTGGGCACAAAAGAAACATGATGTGGGTTTAATTAAAGATCGCTGGTTCATATCACGCCAAAATCTGATTACCACAAGTGCAAACCTCAATATCCACTGAAATCAGACCGTCCTCTGTTTTGTCTGTCGCCCACAAGCAGGTGAAGGAGGCGCTTCCTGGACCGGAGCAGACGCCTCTACATAACCTGAAATCGGGAGACCGGGTGAAGTGAAGCGGTGAAGTACTTCAGAAGAAAGAGCCGGAACACCAAACGGTGGCTGGGACCTTTCCAGGTGCTCCTGACAACGCAGACTGCTGTGAATGTCGCAGAGAGAGCCACGTGGATTCACGCCAGCCGGTGCAAACGAGTGCCAGACCCGGAACAGGGGTTGATGGGAGACGGGGAAAGTGAGAACACTTCACATAGGAACTCTGGTGTCGCTGGACCTCGTGAGGTGGGAGAAGGGCGCCGTTTAGGTGCTTAAGTCGCACCTGCCCTTCAAGCACCAATAACGTCAAGAATAGGAAAGGTGTCACCAGACCAGATCTAGAACAAACAGGAGACCCGCTCCGATCCACCTGACGACACACAACCTGAGAAGGATACGTTGATTTAAGTAGTTAAGCGTTGAATTATGTTGTAACGAGTTTCGCTGAGAATATTCACGATATTAACCTTCTCTTGAGCAGATTCTATCAAAATGTATCTTCATTATGTTCTTTTTCAATGTTGAAGAATCTCTTCTACATTTGTTTTGCCTCCTTCTCCAAGTCTTTTTGATCAGAAGTTACTGTTTTTATTCCTTTTTTGTAAAAACATTGTACAGTTGACTGAAGCTGCTATTATTCTTTCAGATTTGCACTCTTGTTTTCACGATTTCCCACCAAAATGTGCTGATCTGACCAATCACAGTCCAGAAAATATACACTTGTGTTTAAAATGCTAATTTTGATGATGCAGGTGCAGTACCAGGCCCCGGCTACAGGGGCGCACTCTCGAATTCAGGGATACACTGTGTAATAAAAAAGTCAGGTTTTCTGTGGTATGTAAGGTCATGCCTCGAAACCTTGAGAGGAGGCTTCTGGGACATAGTAGGAGGATTCTACAGTGTGGGAAACAGACTGAACATGATTTCATTCAGAACAGAAATTTATTTATCTTTCTCACATACACAAACTGAAGGTCAACGTCTCCAGATCTTCTCTGTGAGTATCTGCACTAAATGCCCTGTCCAAATTCACAGTGTATTAAACATATCTCTAAGTCTGGTCTATCTAAGGAAGAGGTGGACAATGGACATGTTGTAGCTACAGTGGAGTTGATATGTGCCACGTGTCTGTCTGTGGCCCCGAGACTGGATCAGAGTGATTTGAGACAAGGCCGAGGTGAATCTGGACCGGTGTGATTTGAGACGAGTCTGGAGTATGTTTGAATCAGTGTGATTTGAGACGAGGCCGGAGTGTGTTTGAATCAGTGTGATTTGAGACGAGGCCGGAGTGTGTTTGAATCAGTGTGATTTGAGACGAGGCCGGAGTGTGTTTGAATCAGTGTGATTTGAGACGAGGCCGGAGTGTGTTTGAATCAGTGTGATTTGAGACGAGGCCGGAGTGTGTTTGAATCAGTGTGATTTGAGACGAGGCCGGAGTGTGTTTGAATCAGTGTGATTTGAGACGAGGCCGGAGTGTGTTTGAATCAGTGTGATTTGAGACGAGGCCGGAGTGTGTTTGAATCAGTGTGATTTGAGACGAGGCCGGAGTGAGCCTGAATTAGTGCACTTCAGTTCAGACTTTACCTGAAAATCAGTCACACACACACACACACACACAGTTCAACACAGCAGTATTTACACATTTTCTTTCATTTCTACCTCAAATAAACCCAAATATTCTCCTACACAACACTATGTAGTGCACTAAACATAGTGTACGAGACACTACACAAAATAAAATCCTTTTACAGAGAAATGTAGATAAATAACACATATTTAGTTCATACTCTAGTGCACTATAAAAGCCCTGCCTTTCCTGATCACCCTACAAAGTGCACTTCAACATCGAGTCATTTGGGACTCGTACGAGTTTCCGTTAACGACGCCGGTACAGTGTTAAAGAGGCTCCTGAAACTTTCATTAAATCTACACTAAAATAAGTGTAAATTAACATCACTAATTCATATCAACTCCGGAATCTTAAAGAAATGTGAGATAAAAAGATCAGTATCACCAGACTCACCTTGTGAGAAGATGATTACCTCTGAAAGTGATTTCTCTCGCCAAATGCCAGACAAAAAAAGGCCCCGCCCACGAGCGCTGTGATTGGCTATACAAGTTTCTGTTAAAAACGCCAGTACAGTGTTAAAGAGGCTCCTGAAACTTTAACTTTGATTTATTTAGTAAACATAAGGAAACAAGTTGTAAATCTACATTTGTGACTTAAATTTAAAACACTATTGATCCAGCATCATAAGCAGCTCGATTCAACACTAAATGCTTAGCAGTAGATCCTGGTACAATCTGTACAAGAGTATTGGGACTCCTGAATTTTCATAGTACCAACATTTAAAGTTCCCACCTGAACCTCCACTCTCCTCCACTTCTCCTTTCCCTGCTGTCTCTGTAGACGTCTTCCTGCTCTCCTTCTCCCATTTTTTTTTGGCGAACCACCGCCGGTACTACTCAGTCTACCGGCACAGCCCTGAGATTTACTACTTTATTGTCATACACTTCAGTGCACACAACCAGGGTGAAACACAAAGACATCATCAGTTCTCAGATGAATAGATGCGATTATGCGCTATTAATCAAAAGCAGAAGCAGAATCAGAAATACTTTAATAATCCCAGGGGGGAATTACTTTCGTTACAACTCCAGACATACATACATGCAACATATTTAGATACAACAAATAATATTATCACAACATATAATATTAAGTTATTAATATTAATAAACTTCACAATAACGCTATAACAATTCAATCGATTTGGTCAGCTGGCATGAACCTGAGTCACTGCACGTTTATGTCACAATCAACTCTTTTAGCTCCGAAATCCTTTTACGCAAACCACAAGGAAATAATCTCAGACTATTTAAACGTTATTGAACAGTTCTCCACATCCATTACGCAAAGAACACACAATCAAAATAACACTCTCCATCTCCATCCCCACCACCTTGCAATAATACTATAGTGTACTACTTACAATTGCTTGGCTAGTCAAAGCTGATCCAACTTGTTGTCTAAAAAATAAATGCTACAAGAGCGTCAGCACCATGCTCTTACCTGAGCTACAGGCAGGGTGCCCTGGTTACAGGGGTCCAAATGTCGAGGTGCGCTCTGGGGTCATGGAGATAAAGTCTCTCATGAGGGGACGAATGTTCAGGGAGTTCAGAATGTCTGTGTTGGTATGCATCAGCGAAAGGTGTGTGAGTCATCAGCGAAAGGTGTGTGAGTCTTTTCTGGGTCATGGTGCTGCGTACCCATGTCTTCAAAAGACGCAAGGCGGAGAAAGTGCGCTCGGATGAGGCCACGGAGATGGGTAGGCACAGACATAACTCGATCAGTTTTTCTATCTCTGAAAACATGGCTCTTGTTTGTGGCTGGAGCTTTGTCAAACATGATGCTATATCTTGGACTGTGACACACTTAGACCCTCTGTCTTTTGTGACATCAGCAAGCTGGAGTTCAAGGCGGTCTGTGTCAAGCTCCTCCGGGAGCTGAAGGGCCTTCAGATTGACGCTCCTTCCCTCTGCTCCTTTGATAACAGCCCTCTCTCGCTTTGCGGCAAACTTCATACTGGCCTGATTAAATCTTCGGTCCAGCTCCGCCGATATCACATCAATAGCCTCGAAAAAGCTACGTCGCCAATCCACTGTTTGTGCGCCATGCGCGACTGCCTCTTCCTCTCTAGTTTGGCGAAGGCGAGCTGGGGTTTTGCTCACTCTAGGGGTGGAGGTGTCTGGCATTTTCAGGGAGGTTTGTGATGTGCAGGTTTCAACCTTGCGGATCAGCTCGTCCACAACTGCATCGTCCCGGAGTGTGGCTATTTGTTCTCTCAGCACACCTGTGCATTCCAGTGCACCTTGCGCACTTGCTGTGGCACTCTGTAGGCTTGTGGCAACTGCTTCACAGGGCTCGAACAGGGCATGACAGCATAAAAGACCAAAATATGTTCTCCCTTTTAAAGCCTGTTTGTAGAGTCCCCCTATCTTTGCTCTGCTGTCCCCCCTGACACTCTTGTCATCCTTCAGCTCGTGCAGTGTAGTCAGGAGAGTGGGGTAAGCTGCAGTGACGCGGTTAATGGACATGTCACGGATACACCACCTCAGGCAAAGGCCTAAGATGTTGATAGCAGCCTCATCACAGCCAAAAAAAAATTGGTAGAGCTGTTTTCGCTTTGATGACTCTCTTATCACAGATGAGACACCCTAAACAAAGTTTAACGTATTGGTCACAAGACTCACTTCACACGCGGCTTCTTGAAGAATCAAATCCAGTGAGTGATTGCTGCAATGCACATAAAGTGAGTGCGGGTTTAACTCTTTAAGCCTAGCTTGCACGCCTGATAAACACCCTGACAAATTAGCTGCTCCATCAAAACAAAATCCTGCGATACGTTCAATGGGGATGTTTAGTCTTAAAAAAATATCCTTGATGCAACTGAAAAGAGTTTCTCCAGTGCTGTCCCGGGCGTTATAAAATCCCCAAAACACATTGTGAGGCTCCAAGCTGCTGTCAACATATTTCAGACTGCAGGAGAACTGCTCAGTGGTGCTAATGTCAGTTGTACCGTCAGCTGTGAGACCATAAAATTGGCAGTGCAATGAGCGGGCAACAATTTCCCTCTGGATAGCATGAGCAAACTTTTCAATTATTTCATTTTGTATAGTGGCCGACATCCAGTTGTCTCTTGCTTCTATCTACTTTCTTTCTTCAGGTAGATCATAGGTGCGCTCCAGCATCAATTCATATAGTATTTCTTTCGCACGCTGTGTCGCCCCTGAAGGCAATTCCCTTGCTGCCAAGGAATCGGGCGGTCCTGAAGAGAAGCTCCAAACAGTGTCGGGCAGTAGCCTGCTTTCTGGCATGAGCGATGGATAAGCGAGCATCTATGGGGACGTCATCCAAAGCGGCCAACTTTTTTATTGACTCGCTGTGCAACTCTGATCTCTCATGCTCGTTAAATTTTTCAGTGGCTTTACGCCAATTTGAAAAGCCGGCATTTACGAAGGGGTTGTCTTTCTTAAATTTGTCTCTAGGTATGAGGTTTTCACCGACTGCTTTCAGGCAAACAAAACACAAAATCTGATCAGTCTCTTTCACATAATGCAGCCACTGCCATCTAGCAAACCAAGCAGGTGCAACAGAACGTGAGAACGTTTCATTACCACAACGCCGTGCAGGAAATTTGAAACTGGATGTTGGCTGGAAGGGCTCGTCTAATCCAATCACGCTAGGTTGGGTTGCGGGGGCTGGGGCTGGGACAGACTCCGTTGTCATGGTTGCGGTTTTAGAGTTTTTCACTGGTGGTTTTCCAAAAAAATCCAAAATACGTTTTTGTGCCATATTTCCTCCTCGTTTCTGTCATTAGACTATGTAAATTTACGCTGCATGGAACGAGTGGGAAACCTCAGCTAACGTTACCACTAGCCTGCCTGCCTGACGTTGACAACGTTACTTCCGAACCTGTGTTGATTAGGTTTCAAAATAATTAAAATAAAATCCAAAATACACTTAATAGCCTACGTGTGTCAAAATCATTTCCTAAAATATTCATAAGGAATTTATAAATTGTGCAAAATATTTTTTATAGGCCTAAATTAAAAAAAAAATCTCTCTCTCGCCAATAGGGGGTGCTGCAGCACCCCCAGCACCCCCACTTCCTGCGGCCATGAATGAACATGTTAATGATTAAATTACAACAATAAAAAATATAACATTAATAATAAGGAACAAAAAAGAAATTGTAATAACAATTGTAATTGTAATGTAAAGAAAATATAATTACAACAAACAAAAACAATATCTACACATACGTGTGTGTGTGTATGTACATGTATATATATATATATATAAATAAAAGTACTCAGTGTCACAAAAATCTATTAGCAGCTATGTATAAAATGTTCATGATTATGATGTGTGTGAGTGAGTGTATCAGTGTGTGTGTGTGTGTGTGTGTGTGTGTGTGTGTAGAACATGCTGTATAGCTGAAATGAAAACACAATAAATGTACAAAAATGTGAAAAGAAGTTACAATTATTATATCTACTGTCATTATAATGTGTGTGTGTGTGTGTGTCTGTGTCAGTAGGTGTGTGTGTGAGTGAATGTGTAAGTGAGTGTCTGTGTGTGTGTGTGTGTGTGTGTGTGTATGTGAGTGAGTGAGTGTCTCTGTGTGTGTGTATATGAGATTGATAGTGTGTATGTGTGTATGTTACTTAAATTTAGTTAAATTGTACTGAAATTAAGCAAAAAAAAATCTGCCAATGGGGTAAGCAAAATTGACTTGGTAAGAATTCTTGAAACTAGCATTAATATCTAGTCAGTATTAAATTCTACTAGATCCTGTAACTAGACAGAAAAGCCCAGTTTCAAGCCTTTTTTTCTTCCTTTTTATAAACAGAATAATAAAAAAATGAAAAACTGCTTAAATCTGGTCTCTAAAAATAACGTTGTGTCTTACAACTAGACAAACAAGAAATGTTCAGTGTTTTGTAAGGACTACATTTTAGGGAAGATTGCATTAAAACTACAATATTACACCTTAAATTCAGCATATTCTATTATTTTTTGTAATCACACAAAACCCAAAAAATTGGATTAAAATTCTCAAAATTTTAAAACATAAAAATACAATATGAAGACACAAACACTCAGGTTTGACAACCATTCATTGAACATTTATTAAAAGCATTGCATTAAAAAGGACAGTTGAACCAAAAATGTAAATTCTGTCAATTTACTCACCCTTATGTTGTTCCAATCCTGTGAGTTTCTTTTACTGTATACAAAAGTACACAGTAATAAAAATAAAATGTTGGCAACCAGACAGTTGACGGACAAATTTCTGCTTAGCAAAGTTTTCCAAAATATCTTCTGTACTGAACAGTAGAAAGAAATTCAGACAGTTTTGAAACATAATGATGAGTAAATTAGGAGAATTTTCATGTTTGCATTAACTATCCCTTTAATTTATAGCAGATTTAAGAATGAACATTTTCTGCTTAAACAATTCAGGAATAGCACAGCAACATGAACAGTCTAAAACTAATCCCCAGAAATAAACATTGGCACAGATCAATACACTGTATAAGCCTCAAACAGAAGTCAGTCTAATGTATTCCATTATTTAATGAAAGGTAGAAACTTTAATGAAAATAGGAGAAACTTCCTAACAGCACAAAAAGAGCAAAAATAACACTGCAGGTCTCTCAGAGACTCAGACATACAACATTTGAAACAATTTTTAGTCAACAAACATTCTCCATTCATAAATGGCCTTTTTGTACCAGGGGGTTGCATCCTGCTCGTGGATGGCATCTCTCAGAACTTCAGACAAGAGTGTTGCAATACACTTTGGGTATGTGAGCTGAAATGCATAGTAAAAAGCCAGGAGGTATAGTGGCCCCTCATGGAGCAAGTCTTTGGGAAATGTTAGAACTGGGGTTGTACCTACATCCAGCATACAGTTCTCCTCCCCAACCAGCAAGACAGGACTGGAAAACATGCGCCGATGAATGTAGGTATCAGGATCCTCAGAGGGCTGGAAACCAAATTAAAATACAGAAATTAGGCTGCAAATACAGCAAACTTAAAAATAAGTAATGTTTGTTTCATGTGTTGTGGGGTGGAAGTTCAATATGAAACATTTATAAAAAAGATTTCTACCAAAAAGCTGAGTTTGGGCCTATAGGTAATTTCATTACAAGGGATCGTTCAACGAAACAAAGATTGTCATCATTTACATTTTTCTTTTTTACATTACAATGGTTTTAACCCAGTTTGTTAATGAGTGTAGGCAGCAGGTAATCCTTTTTACTTAAGTAGTGATAACTCACTATGAGAATGTGAAAAAGACCCTCACTGATTGGGACAGGTTTCTTTGGTGCTGCAGAGCCAGATGGGAAAAGCAGTGGCAGAGAAGTGAAAACAGCAAGGGCATGTACAACTAATGCATGGGAGAGTACACACAAAAAGGAGAAATATTAATATGCAATAAGATGTTAGGTCTGAGAGTATATTCTATAACAATGGATTTCAATCCTGGTAGTGGAGACCCACTGCTCTGAACATTTCAAACAATCAATCTTATTTAACTCACCTAATTACGATCATCAGTTTATTAGGAAAAAGCTTCATTAACTGAACTAAAGGGCCGTCTACACAGCATCATTTTCAACTCAAAATAGAAAACATTATTCATTTCTGCCATTCAAATGAAAATGCAAGTGTTTGCTAACAGGATTGAATGTGCAAGGTTTAGAAAATGATACAGACATTGTCTATATGTAAACAACCAGAACGTGAATTTGTGAAAACAATGACAGGATTGAAAACCACTGTTCTATACCAAGAGTTTTCAACTCTGATCATTGCAGGATATCAGTTTAGCTCAACCCTTGATCTGAACCTGACCTGAAGACACTTGTTCAGGTGTGTTTGATTCAAGTCAGAGCTAGACTCTGCAGGAAAGTGGACCCTAAAGCTGGTCTTACACTACAGGATTTTCAGCCCGATTTTGCCCTCCCGAGAATCGGAGCAAAAATCTTGTCAAGCACCTCGATTTGTCCCGATTATCTTGTAATGTGAGCTGTTCTCTGACAGAACACCTCCTGGTCTTGGACCTCCCAATCTGTTCAAACACAAATCGGGGTCGCCCCGATATCAAACATTGTTTGATATTTAAGCATTTAAATCTGATGATCACGGCTATGATTACGTCAGTACTTTCAGAATAGCCAATAGGAATCAAGTCTACGAGGAGACGGAAGTGTCGAATGTTTCGAAATGGCAACCGCGAAACGGATTCGTTGAACAACATGACTGCCTTTTTCCATTTTCTCATCCACAATCGTTTAATCTTCCGCTTTAGTTTTTTACACCCGATTTTCCGTGTCTCCTTTAGATCACGTGAGGCGCTTCCTCCGGCATAATAAATGGAGCAAAATCTTGTAGTGTGTGTTGGGCCACGATTTTTAAATCTTGTGTGTGCATGTTTAAGATTTCAAGGAAGTTCTTCATGCCTCCAAGGAACCACGGTAAATGAATGTCTTTATTAGAACATTGTGTGTGTGTGTATATATGTGTATATATTTATGTATGTGAATATACAGTGGGTACGGAAAGTATTCAGACCCCCTTAAATTTTTTACTTTTTGTTATATTGCAGCCATTTGTTAAAATCATTTAAGTTCATTTCTTTTCCTCATGAATGTACCCATAGCACCCCATACTGACAGAAAAACACAGAATTGTTGCCCTTTTTGCAGATTTATTAAAAAAGAAAAACTGAAATATCACATGGTCCTAAGTATTCAGACCCTTTGCTGTGACACTCATATATTTAACTCAGGTGCTCTCCATTTCTTCTGATCATCCTTGAGATGGTTCTACACCTTCATTTGAGTCCAGAAATTTTTGATTATACTGATTGGACTTGATTAGGAAAGCCACACACCTGTTTATATAAGACCTTACAGATCACAATGCATGTCAGAGCAAATGAGAATCATTAATGTCAAAGGAACTGCCTGAAGAGCTCAGAGACAGAATTGTGGCAAGGCACAGATCTGGCCAAGGTTCCAAAAAAATATTTGCTGCACTTAAGGTTCCTAAGAGCACAGTGGCCTCCATAATCCTCAAATGGAAGACGTTTGGGACGACCAGAACCATTCCTAGAGCTGGCCGTCCGGCCAAACTGAGCTATCGGGGGAGAAGAGCCTTGGTGAGAGAGGTAAAGAAGAACCCAAAGATCACTGTGGCTGAGCTCCAGAGATGCAGTCGGGAGATGGGAGAAAGTTGTAGAAAGTCAACCATCACTGCAGCCCTTCACCAGTGGGGCTTTATAGCAGAGTGGCCCGACGGAAGCCTCTCCTCAGTGCAGGACACATGAAAACCCGCATGGAGTTCTCCAAGATGGTGAGAAATAAGATTCTCTGGTCTGATGAGACCAAGATAGAACTTTTTGGCCTTAATTCTAAGCGGTATGTGTGGAGAAAACCAGGCACTGCTCATCACCTGTCCAGTACAGTCTCAACAATGAAGCATGGTGGTGGCAGCATCATGCTGTGGGGGTGTTTTTCAGCTGTAGGGACAGGACGACTGGTTGCAATCAAGGGAAAGATGAATGCGGCCAAGCACAGGGATATCCTGGACAAAAACCTTCTCCAGAGTGCTTTGGACCTCAGACTGGGCTGAAGGTTTACCTTCCAACAAGACAATGACCCTAAGCACACAGCTAAAATAACGATGGAGTGGCTTCACAACAACTCTGTGACTGTTCTTGAATGGCTCAGCCAGAGCAATGACTTAAACCCAATTGAGCATCTCTGGAGAGACCTAAAAATAGCTGTCCACCAACGTTTACCGTCCAACCTGACAGAACTGAAGAGGATCTGCAAGGAGGAATGGCAGAGGATTCCTGAATCCAGGTGTGAAAGACTTGTTGCATCTTTCCAAAAAAGACTCCTGGCTGTATTAGATCAAAAGGGGGCTTCTACTAAATACTGAGCAAAGGGTCTGAATACTTAGGACCATGTGATATTTTAGTTTTTCTTTTTTAATAAATCTGCAACAGTGTCAACAATTCTGTGTTTTTCTGTCAATATAGGGTGCTATGTGTACATTAATTAGGAAAAGAAATGAACTTAAATGATTTTAGCAAATGGCTGCAAAATAAAAAAGAGTGAAAAATTTAAGGGGGTCTGAATACTTTCCGTACCCACTGTATATATTATGTATGTATTAGGGCTGGGAATCGATTAAAAAAAATTTACTAATTAATTGCACATTTTCTGTAATTAATTGCAATTAATTGTGTTTTCCCCCAAGCTTGTTATCATTAATATTTACATGTTGAATCACCTAATTAAATTAAACAACACAAAGTTTTTAATGACATAACATTTGAATGACATTTGAACTGTAAACAGACTCTCCACAGAACCACAGAGTAGCTGTTCCCATCAAATAAAATGTGTGCAGCAACATTATAAACAAAGTGAAAGTTGAATATTAAAACCATCAAGGTCATCAAAAAGTCTAGATCAGTTTAGAACTTAAGCCAATTGGCCAAAATAAATAATTTCTTTATGCACCAACAATATATAAAAAAAAAAAAAATGTTTAAGTGACAGTTGAATTTCAAAAAGGAACATAAGTCTTTGCAATATGAATAACAAAAGGAGAATGTTTATTTTTTTTCACCCAAAGATTTTGCCTACTCTTTTACATTAAGCCAGCAACTGAGACAGACCAGTCGGTTTACATTATCAGGGGACAAAGCAGCTCTCTTTTTCTGGACAATGTGGCCTGAGAGTGAGAACAACCTCTCACAAGGCACTGTGGTTGCAGGTGTTGACAGGTACTTGCGTGCAATGCCAGCCAGCAGGACATGTGCTCCTGCTCTCATTGACCACCACTGCAGTGGACACTGGTCCATGTCAATTTTGGGTTCTGATTTGAAGCGGTCCAGGGAGTTGTCTATGGACTCTTCATCTTCTGAATCTGAATCAGATGAACCAAGCAAGAAGACTGACATCCTGCTCTTCTTCGGTGGCTGTTTTCCTGTTGTATCTGCAGATGGTTGTTGTGCCAGCCTCTCTTTCTTTACCAGGTTGATTATTGATTTCCACACCTCATTCCTTTCGTCTTTGGGAAGACACTTCAGGTCTTTAAACCTGGGGTCCAGGGCAGTAGCGATCTTCAGCCATGTGAGGTTGGTGCTTTCCTTACGTTTAGCTAGGTCTG